>NW_010312805.1:125859-150475 GCF_000700745.2 Antrostomus carolinensis
TAAGACATAACCAGGTGGCTAGATGACGGCAAAGCAGTGGATGTGGTCTATCTTGATTTCAGTAAGGCATTTGACACAGTCTCCCACAGCATCCTTGCTGCCAAATTGAGGAAGTGTGGACTGGATGATCAGGTAGTGAGATGGACTGTTAACTGGCTGGTGGGAAGAAGCCAGAGAGTTGTGGTCAGTGAGGCAGAGTCTAGTTGGAGACCTGTATCTAGTGGGGTCCTGCAAGAGAACAGGCTGCCCAGGGAGGTTGTGGAGTCTAGTTCGCTGGAGACATTCAAAACCCGCCTGGATGCCTTCCTGTGTGATCTCATCTAGGTGCTCCTGCTCCGACAGGTGGATTGGACTAGATGACCTTTCAAGGTCCCTTCGAATCCTGAACATTCCGTGATTCTGTGATCATCCTCTTCCTTAAGCTGTACAATCCCATTTCTTTCAGCCCTTCATCAGTGAAGACTTTTTCAAGATTCTGATCCTTACCACTTTCCTCTGGAGTCTCTCCAGCTCTATACATTTTTCTGGAAGGAACAATGTGATATTTTCTTGTCTTGTTCAGCTTATTGTTCACCATAACATTCATAATTCTTTCTGCAGGACTATTGGATAATATTTTGGTTTGTTTTCACCATTATTTCTGCCTAAATTGAAATGTTTTGATTATCAATCATAATGACTTATACAATAAATACTATTTTCAGTATTTTTCCACCCACTTTTCAGTAGTTTCCTACAAATAGCTCTTACTCAACTTCTGAGATTGTTACATCAATGTAATTTTTCTCTATAATGGTGGAAAAGACTCTTAGAGATAAAGAAAATAAGTAAAAATTAAGGTATCTTTATTGCAGTAGGATTTTGGACACTGTTGGTGAGGAATCTTAGTTGGCTGCTACTCATCTGTTACTAATCAGAATGACTTTCCCAAAATCACACAGCAAGCATTTTGATGTAACTAATGCAGTGCAGAAATGGAGATCACATTCTGACCAATTTATAAACCAACAGAGAAAAATAATTAAATCCTGAAATAACTAAAATACGCACTCAAGAACCATTTAAAATGTGACATACTAAACTATTTCTGAAAATCAGTTTTTCATGGATAAACTGCAGTAAGTTTTTTTCTTCAAGTGTGTGAAAGGTACCACTATAATTTCTTAATGTATAAAAGACGTGTTTGCAAAAAATTATTTCTAGTAGTTTCTAAAGGAATTTGCAAAAAACTTCACTGAAGGAAGTGTGTATCAAACAACATAGCTGCCCTGTATGCCCATGTTTTATTGCACAGTTCTGCAGTAAGCTTTTTCTCATTCTGTGGATGAGCTAATGTGAATAAATTTCTACAGACCTATTGCTTCTGACCTGTAAGAGGATGTGTTAATGAGCCTTTTCACTCGTAGAGTGAGCCCCAGTCTAGAGGAATGTAAAAAATTGCATCTGAGCTTTCACGAAACAAGTTGCACACAGGGGAGTTGCTGTGAAGGAGCTGTTGAAATGTAAGGTGCTAAGACTTTTATAACAAGGTAACCACATCCACTGAGCCTTCAGTATGATTGATTGTGGTTTTGGTAGAGTTTTTTGTGTTTTTTGTTTTTTTTTTTTTTCGTTGCAATGGTGATGTATTTTGCTTTGTTTTCTGAGACAAACATGTAGCTGGATTGTAGGAGACAGGAAAGAGACAACTTGAGCTGCTGACTGCTTCAGCCAGACTGAGGTTGAAAGGAACATCTCGTATTTCATCTTCCCTCCAAAAATCGACCAGAGAGATTGAGGCGAGCAAGGAATCAGGTCCAGGTGAGCAGTACCATTAGTCAATGCAAATGATGAGTCAAGTACTGACTGATTTTTTTTTCTGTATAGCTACCCCATCAAATCATTCTCTCAAAGCCAGAGCAGGTGTATGAGAGTTGCCTTTGATAAAGATTGATTCTGCATGTGTTTATCAAGGATACTGAGAAAAGTTTCATATCAGGTTGTGGTATCTGAAAAAGCCAGATTACTTGGCTGCAATGCAGTTAGAAAAGCTGAGAAAACTTCCTGAATTTCAGCTTTTCACTGAATCTGGTGTGGTTTCCTGGTACCCTTTTGCCATGCACCCCTTGAATAGTTCTTCCCAGTGGCATAGTCAAGGATATGTCCATAATTAAATAAATCCACTTCTCTTGTTGGCACTGTAGAGTTTACATATTTCTTTTTCCAAAACAGCAAATTTATCCTTTTTTTAAAAAAATATTATTATTATATTTTTAACTTCTCACTGTATCAGTCAGCTACTCCCTGCTTCCACTGGTTATTGTCTCTCATTGGGTGAGGAGAAGTTGACCTCAATACTGAAAATTTTCTCTCCAGTTGTGTCAGGATGCAGAAGAAAATAATTTATTTCTCTGATCTCAGCCATACACAGAAATAACAGAAGTCTCAGTGTGCTGAGATCAAACACTAAGGGGAGCTGGGGAGGACAAACATGTGACTTTAACAGTGCTTTCCTTCTTCTCACTTAATCTCAGTACAGGGTTGTTTTCTGTCCTTTTTCTTCCTAATTTAATCAAATTATATTGAACTAGTTCTCCTCATATCAAGTCTAATTCTTTGCAGTTTTATAGGGACTAATCCAGAAAATCATAGGTTTAGTTTTAAATGTATTACCTAATAGGAAATTTCTATGAGGAAACTTAATCTACTTTATTCAGAAAATGAAAATCTCTCTGTAGATTAAAGTGGGGCCAAAGTATCACCTTTAGAAGGATGCATTTAAATGACATATTTAAAAACATGTAAAATTATTATGGAAACACACTCTGTGGTATTAATTTTGGTAAAGTGAATGGATCCGGAGTCACAAAGGTGTTAACTTGATCATGTAATTGTAAAAGAGTCACAAGTAGCTCAGATATTTGAGTATAGAACCTTGGAATGCTAACTCCCATGGTAAATAGACTGTAATATTCATGCCAAACACTAAAAAAAAAATTATATATATATACATATATATATATATATAAAAATTAGACTGTACAGGAGAAAAAGAAACCCAACAAACCAAGACCAAATGAAGTACAAAACATGAGGTTCTGAAGCTGAAAGTTTAGGAACCTGACTGACTGGGCAAAGCAAATCTATTTGGGAGTCTCCTGAGTCTTTTTTGTCAGAGAAGTTGGTTGAAGGCTCTTGATCGGGGAAACATCCTTATTAGTACAGAAGAATAAGCTGTTTCTGCTGGTGATTTGTTATTATTCAGTCTGAAGTAGAGAGGTTTTCTTAGTCTTTTTCTCTCTTTGATAGAAAGGATGGAGGAGAGAAGGGGGGAGAGTTTAGGTAGTAGCAGGTGAGGTAATCAGGGCTTACTCCTGGTCCTGGGAGCTGAAGCAGTTGTTTATTCATGGTGGAAGGTCAGAGCTGCTGGGACAACCACAGCTGCTGGCTTTGTGGGTCTGGTTCAGTTCCACAGCTGAGGTTGCAACCTAGCATGTCCAGCTGTGCTCCCACTGCCTCTCCTGGAGTGGGCTTCTGGGGCTGCTCCATGGAGTGAGTGCAGGGTCATGGGGGGAAAAAAACAAAACAAAACAAAAAAAAAGAGTGAGGTAGAGAAAAAGGCTGAGGGAGTGGTGTGTGAAGGGGGCAGGAGGAAGATAGTGCCAATGCAGTGGCATGTTGTCAGAGAGGAGACTGGAATGTAATCCCCAGTCCATCCCAAGTTGAATGTTTCTATGGTGCTATGGTCTTATACATGGTCATGCTGTCTCTACCGTTTTCAGGGACAGGAGATTAGCTGTGCACACTGTCTAGAAGACTTAAGTGTGACAATAACATTGAGAGTGTAGCCATGGAAGATTCTGATCATTACATAAAATCAGAAGTAAGACTGAGGGTGTTTCTTAGAAGAGTATATTTCTCTCATCTTGGGTGGGTTTTTCTCTTTAAAGCTGCCTTGAGGGACCAGTTGAATATGTGTTGTTTTAAACCATACTTGAGAAAAGTATTCTGAAGTATTAATTCATGTTGGAAAGAATGTAAGAGGGATGCTCCATTGTTATTGGCAGATTCAGATGCACGAAGAATCTCAGCCACACCTAGAGAACATGCGTCCTTGCAGAGCGGGAGGATGTGGTTCACATCTCACTCACCAGTTTTGGTTGTTTTGTTACCAGCATCCCCTTCATTCTCACTCAGCTCCAAGATGAGATCTCTGTGGTTATCTTCTTCCTATGTACATTAATTTCCTTTCAAAGACAACCTGGAGATTTGGACAGGGAGGAATCTGTGGTGTGCTCTGATATCTTCCCAGGCAGAGCATTCAGGGGACTAGGGGTGTGGGGAGCACCCATCCTGCATCACTGCCATAGCCAGGGCTCTGTATGGAGAACAGCACTCATATCAGCAGGAAAAAGAGCAGATCTTGGCAATGTCCTCAGGGACATCAGCTGCCTGTGGAGGGCAAGATGTGGCAGAGCAAAGCATCACACTTCCTCACTGAAGGAGAGCAGCACTGTGTAGCCTTGGAGTACGCCTCTCTCATTACTGCTACCACAGTGAATGCTGTGTCTTTCCTGGACACCTTTCTTTTGCACAGAAAGCAGAATTCTTCCTAAAGGACTATGTTATGTCCTCACAGCATCCTTTCTAGCAAGCTTTGCTTCTAAGGCTGAGAATGCCTGGAAAGTAGCCTTCCTTCAACTGAATGGTTAAATGCAAACTTACATAATGTAAGTGCAATATATGTTGATTTCAAACTTAATGACTTATCAAATCCAGGACTTCTATTATATTATAGGAAGTATCTACAAAAAAAGAGAGAAAGTGAAAGAAGTCCACAACCTGTGATTATACAAGGCCTCCTTTATCTCCATTTTTCACAATGGAGATACGAGAGAAAGTTGTAATAATTAATTAAAATGGTATTGTTCATTATAATCAAATTATACAACTTTGATGGATGCTTTCTATAAACATTATACTACAGATCCTGAGGGGAAGCTGAAATATAAACAGTGCCTTTTTACATAAACACTCACTAAGAGTCTTGTTCTTTTTTCCTAAAGACTACACACCAGTACTTGATTGAGAACCTAAATTAAATTGTTTGAAGAGAGGATTTAACATTTTTCAGTACAGATAAACATTATACTTCAAAGTAAACACTGTTACATGACATGTGCAACCTTAGGAATATACCATTTTAATCATTACTGCTGACACAACTTGTTTATCCTCAGTATAACATCATTAATGGAAGTGAAATTACTTTTGATTTTATGGATGTAAATGGGCCAATTAAAATTCTGAATTTCTAATATTTAAACAACTAAGTTTCATGTGGCTCTTAAGAAGATAAGAGGTGTTATTAAATGCCAATACTGACTTTACGTCCAGCTCACGAACAAACCAAAAACTTTGGGGTGTTTTATGTGCGAAATGAGAATGTCTTTTGGGGCTCACTCTCTTTTTGAAATGCTTAATTTCTTCTTCTCTGTGTTGCTTGAAGTCCCTTGTAGCTATGGATTTCTATGGCTGCTTGCTTTCTACAACCATGTTGTAACCCCAAAGCAATAATTCTCCAACAATATGGACAGAGAGCCCCCAGCCTGCCCTGGGCAATCTTCTTATACACTCATTTCAAAGTCAGTTTGTTGCTGGTATTCAGTGCAAAGCTCGAGAAGAGGCACCTATGTTCTCGCTCATGAAATATTTCTCAGTTTAGTTGTTGCCTTAATCTAAGATAAAGTTCTTCTGACTGAAGAGATATCTGTGTATTCTTCATGCGTGGAAGAGTGCAGCACTCTAATAGTGTAAATGACTGTTATTGGTATATCTGGAAGAAATGGTATCACAATACATTGTGCCTTATGCCTCTGTCCTCCCACTCCATGCTCCCAAATTGGCTTTTTAAGACAAGTGTTGCAAAACAGAAGCCAGCATGAAACAAGCTCCTGAATAAAGTAACTCTGTGAAGCAGAAAGTTAGAACCAGAGAACAAAAGGTTAGTTTTCCTGTAGAAAAGATAACAGCTTGAACCTCTCTCCCTTTTCTCTCCCCACATTAGAAAAGGGTGCACAAGTGAGGTTAGGTCAGCACACACATGTTTTAAATTAGTGGTTTCTAAACAAGGAAGTGACAATTATTTGTTATGATTATTTGTCAAATAATCACATCTGTACTTAATCACCATGTATGTGCCAGTGTTTGCATTTCTCAGGCTGAATTCAGTGAGAATAGCTTTAGATGGTGAATTGTGAGCCCACATTTTAACGGCCATGAAAAATTTAATACAGCATATATTGTGTTAAAAGTTATAAATAAAAGTTCCATATAGCTCTAATCAGTCTCACTCCTTACCTTTCATTTGCAATGTTTATGAAACACAGTAATGAATCTTACACTGTATCTGTGGTGTGAGTTTCTCTCATTCTCAAAACCTTTTTATCAGATAAATTTTGGTCTTATTTGTTTTATTACCAAATAGTGTTCTCTCTTTGTTAATATATACACAGCCTCACCATACCGTGGTCAAGCTAACATGTTCAGTATTCATCTTGTTTATTTATGTTTCTCTCTTCTATTATTGCATGTAGTCCATTTCTTTAGAAACATAGGTTTTCACCAATGGTGAAAGTCAGCTGCAGTCCTATTTTAAGTGTCAGAAACTGAGCTTTCGAACAACAAACAAGAGATCTTTCAATGCTCATGTGAATAAAAATAGAGATTTTTTTTTTTACATTGTTCTCCTTTAGAAGTTCTTATCTCAGATTCCATTAAAAAGTGTATTTTGGGAAAGGGAAATTGTGAGTATGCCTTTACACAAGTGTTTGTTTGCCCCAGAGGTGTTTGTGCTGTCATCTCTTAAAGTGCTTAAGTTTAGGAGTCACTTGGGGTCCAGGAAAACATAACACACTCTTGAATTATTCCGGGGTTTTGGACTGAATCCTTGGAGTATGTGCAATGTTGTCTTCCCTGCTCTGAAAGAATGCTTTCCCAGCTGCATTGGGGGTTTTAACACCCCGTTATGTCATTCCTCCATGTCTTACAGGGAGCAGGGAGCGGGGCGGGGAGATGTGTATCGCCATCCTGTTTGTGGTCTAGAGCATGTCTGAGACAAATACAGATGGGGAGACTCGGTGGGAGTTCCTGGCTGGAGGAATGTTTCTGCATTTTGGGCTTGTCTTACAGTGATGTGTTTCCATGTGAGGATCACACTTTGGCAGAGTCACACTGCCTTACACGGTAGGAAGTTTTGGAGTGTTGCCGTGCAAGCCCCCTCCATGTACCTTTGCCTTCTTTTGGTATCTTTAAATTAACTTGTTCAAGAGACAACAATTTGACATCTTTGTCTCTTTGACTCCACTGTCTAAACAATCTCTAGCCCAAGGCTGTGAGCAACAGCCGAGTGGGCAACCGTGTGATACAGTGGCCATGCCACCGAGCAGGCCCACGTGCACATGGGCTTCTGCAAAATTTCCCTTTGGGAGCAGAGATCACATAGAGGCTTCAAAATAAAACACTGGATAATGTAGCAATGGAAATAGCTACAGGAGAAAAAAAAAAAAAAAAAAAGAGTTTTAGCATAATTCATTGTGAATTTGTGGAATTAGCAACCAGCCATAGAGAGGTGTGAAATTCATCGCCTGTAACAGCATAACCCCACATTTTTCATGTATTTCCCAATTCCTTTTTAGGTAAGCAGAGGCACCAGGAACAATCCCACATGCTCTCCTGTGCTGATCTTACTCAACAGACTAAGGGAAAAAAAACAGCACTGATCCTTGAACGACATAGAGTCAAGATCCTCTTGTTTAAGTCATTCTTTGGCTTCTCAATTATCGTATTTCTGGCTTTAAATGGTACTGCCCCAGTCTTAATACTGAAGTTGGAAAATTTTTAGCCTGACGTTTGCTACCTTGCTGTTCAGCAAAGTGAATTCAAACCACCTAAGGCTGAAGTGGACCTAAAATCCAGTTTTCCGATCTCATGAGCATGTACTCTCATGAGTAGACCATTGCACTCGGGTAAACATCTCTCTGTGCTCCTCTGTGCACTCTCTGCAATCAAAAGGGCTGAGCTTTACCTTGGACTCAATTCTGTCTGCAGGAGCAAGGAGTTTAAGCATACCTATTGGACTGTTTTCTTATGGGAATTTAGATTTAAATCAAGTATCTTTTACCAGGGCTTACATGTGGTCCTCAGTGCAAAGCACTTCATGATCCTGTTTAAGAAACTCAATGGTATGTCCCCAAAGCTGTTACTGAATAATTTTAGGTCCATAAGAACAGATTATCTTAATTCTGAGATTTGTATGCCTGAATTCACCCTCAGTTTGAGCTTTGATGAAATTCATGTGGTCAGAATCCATTCACAGCTTGACAGAAAGAGCATCTCCCTTTCCAGAGGGAAGTAATTGATGCATAAGGCAGAAAAGTGTTATGCTAACAGCAAAAGTGAAGGGTGAAATTAATCTTATGTTAATCAGATCTCTTTAAGTTTTACATGACTTAATTACTAAAATTTTCATACAGTATGTTAGAAACAAGGAAAACTAGAATATTAACATTGTATTAAATAATAATGCAAAAAAAATAAAAAATGTTAACTCAATTTTTATTTATCTTTAGGATAAAATAATGGGATTGTATCACATATTGGTACACAGGTACTTTCTTTTCTACTAGAATCTTAGCAGGACATCATAAGATAATTACTAAACTTAAGGTATTTTAAAATTGCTGGTCCAAATAAACCATGTCCAAGAGATTTCAAAGATATGGCTTGGGATCTGGCTCATTTATTCATATTTATTTTCAGTAAACTGAGGAACATTGAGAAAAATCCAAACGAAGCTGATGTCAAGACAAAATTGGGATATGGAAAAATCTGTATGATTCATAGACCTGTCATCATGACTTTGATAAATGATGGTATGATAATCAATTCATATAGCATGAAGGAGAGGGACAGTAAAATTAACAATAGTCAGCATGGGCTTGTGGATATATTCGTATTAACATTACATAATGCCTTTAGTCAATAGACAGAATATTAATGACATAGTATGCCGAATGTTCAAATATTTGAATTATTACACCATTGTGTAATAATAAATGGTAAAATGGTTTCATTTAGGGAACGAGAGTGTTATGAATGATTTATTTTAAATGGATTAAACCCTGACTAAATGTGAATGTAAATTGGGATATATTACTGACTTAAAAGGGGTGCTTGCATTAAAATCACAGAATCAGAGAATCATAGAAGGGTTTGGGTTGAAAGGGACCTTAAAGATCATCTAGTTCCAACCCCTCTGCCATCAGCAGGGACACCTTCCACTAGACCAGTCCACTCAAAGCCTCATCCAGCCTGGCCTTGAACACTTCCAAGGAGGGGGCATCCACAGCTTCTCTGGGCAACCTGATCCAATGTCCGACCACGCTCACAGGAAAGAATTTCTTCCTAATATCTAATCTAAACCTACCCTTTTCCAGTTTAAAGTCATTTCCCCGTGTTCTATCACTACCTGCCCTTGTAAAAGGTCCTTTTCCAGCCTTCCTGTAGGCCCCCTTCAGGTATTGGAAGGCTACTATAAGATCTCCCTGGAGCCTTCTCTTTTCCAGGCTGAACAGCCCCAAGTCTCTCAGCCTGTCCTCATAGGAGAGGTGCTCCAGCCCTCTGATCATCCTCGTGGCCTCCTCTGGACTCGTTCTAACAGGTCTGTGTCTTTCTCGTGTTGGGAACTCCAGAACTGGACACAGTACTCCAGGTGGGGTGTTACGAGAGTGGAGTGAGAAAATCACCTCCCTCGACCTGCTGGCCACGCTTCTCTTGATGCAGCCCAGGAAATGGTTGGCTTTCTGGGCTGAATAAAATGCATTCCAATAAAATGCATTTTATTGGAATGGTTCTTGGTCCCTGGCTTTTAAAAATTATCATAAATTACTTGCAAGCAACAGGAAGTCATCACTGATTTTAGTTCCAGGCTTAGGTGAGAGACACAGTAACTGACTGGAGTGATGTGGATCGCCTTGTAGATGAGATCCAACCTATAGTATTTAACTCTATTTCATGGCCAAAGGAGAAAAAAATACTCACAGGGACCAAAAAAGTAGGTCATGGTTACAGTATTGATGACTTTTTGGAGAAGCGGAGTAAATTAACTTGGTCATGGTGGATAAGCACAGTCAGCTCACTGTAAAGTCTTGAAGCTTTTCTCTGACTGTGGCTGTTAATGAAAACTTTATCTTTTATGTACAAAATTAATTATTAATAAGGAGTAGGTACATGATGTCCAGCTTAGTATTTCATGCTTGTGCAATCCTCATAGTTATTCAGATTTAGTATATGTAATTTAAGAAAGATATTGAAATTTTGCATGAGGTTCCAAAAATAATTCAGAGAGTATATAATTATTTGAAAAGTTATACTTTATATATAAAGTGAGAGATTGGAAAATAAGCTGTTTATTGAGGAGAAAATTACATGGTGATTGAACACTTTTAAAGTTTTCTATAATAAGAGCTCTATTTCATGAGTGCATGACTAGTATAACAGAAAGATATTATAAAGTTAAATGGATAGAAGTCAATAGTAGACAAATTCACTTTAAAATAAAATGTCACTACTTCTGGGTGAGTAATAAGAAAATTTGGATATTTATGTATAGTATGCAATATGATAATATGATGTGATATACACAAGTAATATGATAGTAATATAAAAGTTAAGCAATAATGTGAAATTCTGAAAGCTTATTAAAAAAATCGCTATCTCAGAATATTTTAAAATCTTACTTGTTCATCAGCAAGTTTCCGTTACAATACACCTTCATGAAGTCATATGGTCAAGATTGTGCAATAGTCCATTCTTCACAATCGCAGCAGTCTATGTTTGCATCTATGACTTGGTGAAAGCAAGGCCTTGGTCAAGCTAACCAAATAAGAAAAACAGTCGTCTTTTCATGACAGAACTCGACTTTCTGATTTAATGTTACTAATAAAGATATGGAACTTTTCAGTGGTAACTCACAGCTCTAAAATGCCTGTTCAAATGCATTATAATTCCTTATTTTGATCTGAATTTCAACTGCAACTTCTGTAAGGTGAAAACTTGCAGTTTTTAGCTGTATTATAATTTTAATTATTAACACTCTATAAGTATAATTCTTTAAAACTGAAAATGTATATGTTGCAATCTTATTTTCTTCATGTTTATGCAACCTTGCACAGTGACTGTGGTCTGAGCATAATTACCTTAATCACACAGTTTCTGACGTGTCCTGGTTTTTCCTTTGTGTGCCATATATTTGTTTGGATGACACAAAGGGCATAGGATTTAGTTTATGAAAGACCTCGAGTGTTTTAAAACTTTCACATTGGTACAGTGGTTGTCATTACAAAATGGTACCTAATATATCACTCCCTCTCTATACTTCCAACAGAAAATAACTGTGTATTTGTTGGCAGATGTTGATTTCTTAATTGCTCCCAATAGCACTTCCTTCATGTAATGCAATTTTAGGGCCAAAATTTGCCCTTAGATGAACTTGCCTTCAGTGGTTTTGAGTCTGCAGTTGGCTTCTGACACTAGCAGACATTTTCAAAGATAAAAGTTGTGCCTGTATTTGGAGCTCTCTTTTAATCTTGGCGGATAAAGTGGTATGCTCTGTTTTAGTACATGTGTGCATCAGTCGCTGGCCTCATGCACCAGCAGACAGCATCAACTAGTACAACTAAAGAGAATGAAATGCCTTTACAGGCTTTTGGGGCAACATGCTCAGAAACAACCCTTTACCCTTTTTACAGATATAGTCTTGGTTCCTTAAGTACTTCTTGGAAAGACATTGATGGAAACATTTCTAAGTAAGGTAGATGACTTTCTGCTGTGTCAGTGTCACCCTTGGTTCTAACTAGATGTGGAAGGTGACTAGATACCGCTGACATTACAGGAATGTGTCAGCCCTGTTATTCAAGTCAGGGTGCTCTCAGCTCTTGTTCTCCCAGGGAAGTAGCTTCTCAGGACACTTGTCTATGCCATCTTCCCAGAAAGCAGGCAGCCTAGGACTGGAGGCATCAAGACACTGAAGAGGTGCAGCTCCCAGAGGGCAGCAGCCTATTCAGTTGTGGAAAGAGGGAAAAAAACTCAAACACCTAGAAATTAAAAGTAAAAAAGATAAAAACTAATTTTAGGTCTCCCAGAAGGGAGCTTGTTAGAATTCTCTCTTCCTTACAGTTTACTTTTCCCACAGTTGGAATAAAAGAAAGCATGTAAGCAAACAAGAAAAAAACATAGAAAAACTCAGTTACACAGCCAGCCTCACTTATGTCTCCACTTGCTTGCAATGAGTGTACACACATGATGAGTTGCATCAGTGTGTGGCACACTATTTTTACAGAATTTCTCCTTGAATCTGACTGTATACTGAGGGGGATTTTTCTGAAGGGTGTGGATGCTTTTTAAGGGTTGGAAATCTCTCTTGGGGAAGTTTTCATGCCAGCTAAACAATCTATAAAAGTGTACAAGTGTTCTACATTAGTATTTCTACATAGGCTTCTGCATGCACAACCATGCTTACTACCTTTATTTCCCTCATTTTTTTGTTTGTTTTTTGTTTGTTTGTTTTTTCCTTTGGAGTTCAGGCTCTAAAATATTTTTGCTAGCAGAATTTTTCAAATACTTCCAAGTTTGCACCTTTGAGATTATTGCTCTTCCCAAAAAGTACAATACTAGTGCCAACACAGTTCATGGACAACTGAATGTTATTAAAGTTGGAATTTATCTTTTTTTTAATGATGACATTGACAGCTCAATATTGAGAATCGAAAAATAATATTTTAATTTATCTATTTTTTATCTAGCTGTTTGAACTTTGATAATTTCAACAGGCTTGATTGCTACTGGATGTATCTTTTTCTACTTAAATTTTGGTGAAAAGAAAGGAGAATTTATTCCATGTTCTGTGTAAAGCACTGCCTGGTTATTATCCTGGCAATTATTATTTCAAGTTTACAATGTTTTCTGAATTCTGAAAAGTGATTACATGAAGAAAGTATTTGCATGCCACATTATGCATTAGGCCAAATCAAAGTTCTTGCTTCTCTCATTTCCATCTTCCAGCACATCAGGTCTTTGATTTGAACCTGCATGCTACAATTGCTGTTTTAAATTTCTGTAACGGAGTTGTCCCTATTGCTACAGGGTTCATTTAAACCAGGTTACTAACGTGACTTCTGTTAACTAACAGCAAACACATCTGACACCTTCTTGGTTCATTGCCAGCCATACTGCTGTGGGAGATGTGTTCTTAGAAGTCACATCGGGCTTCTGTACTCCACCACCTGCTAATGTTGGTTCCAGCATCCCTGGGTCCGTTGTCCCTTTTGTCATGCTCTGGGAGTGTCAGGGCTGAGCGTGATGATGTAGTGGCAACTGTTCAGTGTTTTGCTTGCTGTGAAAATATTGCTCCATAAAGCGGTGTCTTTTGGTATTAAGTCTCCTCAATTTAACAACAGCAAAGAATCAAGGCAACTCCCTCACTAGAAACAAAATGGAGCTAAGAAAAACATATTTGGGTAAGTTACAGTGCTGACACTAACCTTAGCACTGAATATATTGCTTCAGACCTCCTGTCTTCAGTTCATTAGGCAAAACTCTTCTGACACAAGCGTGGTTTTGGTATGTTTCTATCTTACAACCCTTGTTCCTATCAGTTTTGATGTTGTTGCTATGTATAAAATCAAACTGAGTCTTGTTTTACAATCCCAGTGTTGTCTGTGGAATCTGAGCAGTGCAAGAGCTCCATTAGCAATGTTATTCTTCTCTGTGGTCACTGTCACACTCGATTTAGCTCCAGTTTTATTTTTTGCCATAAAACATCATTCATGGTCACAGTAATACTGTTACCACAATGATCTGAGAGCCAGTATAGGACATTAATGAATTAATAAAGAGGTATGTGGCTTAGTTTACAGTCCCCAGAAGATTCTTCCCCTGAGGTGGGATGACTAAAAGCTGTATCGGTAAGTGTCCAGCCCTAGGGCTAACCACAACTCAGTGGGCTGTCTGAGATTGGTCTGTTTTGGTTGGGCATTGACTCACAGGCTGTCAGGGGCTGGGAATCCTGAAGCAACGGCAGGACAGAAAAGACTGTTTGTTCAGAGGGGTCTGGAAAGGAATTGCAGATTGGACTTTGCTGGTAAGAAGAGCTCTATTGAGAAGAGAAGCTTCAGCATAAAGCAGTTCCCCAATCCCCAGTACACATTCCAAATGTCATAAAACACATGGGTTGAAAACACATGCTTATGGCCATCTATCTCTGTCCCTCTAGTGATAGATAAACACTGCTCTTCATGAGAGTCCAGTATTTTGTTATGCCTCTATGAGAGGATTATCATCTTACTGGCAACCAAAGGGTATGAATCCTGGTCCTTAGCTGTCTGTGGGTGTTTCCTAGCTCTTGTGTGCTCCGTCACTTTGGATCCCTTGTTGCTTGCAGTAGAAGGGGAAGAGAGAGAATGGCTTGGCATTTGACCAAGGCTCTGGCTGAAATTAATGATGGCTCAGAGACTGATATGGTAGAAAACTCCTTTTTATAGCTTGTCTTCACCAGGGTGAATAATGAAAAGTTGGTACAATAATATGACAGGAAGGCATTGTAAAAAATTTCAGGTTATTAATGACTTCTATGAACTGTTACTATATTGCCGGGTCTAGGAATAAGACCCACATTAGTCTATGGTCAGTTGGTCTTCCTATGGGATCAATAATGACTCAGGCATATATACAACTGAAACCTCCTACCTTCCTATTTGTGTATATATCTAAAATACATGTAATTTAAAAACAAATTTGAAATAATGCGTTAGAGGGTACAGTATCAATGAGACAACCTCACAGTCAAGGCCTTGTTGTGTTGTTCACTATACAAGTAGAGGACAAGAAATCAATTCCTGCTTCAAAAGTGCAAGGCAGGCAGTCATTACAATGTACTTCCAGTTTACTTGTTCTTAAAGGTTTCCAAAAGAGGGAATTGCGGGAAAACACGTGAAAATACTTGATATGTCTAGGAAGTTAAAAAGTAACAATTTATATGTTCCTCCTGACCCTTTCCGTGTTAGGACCATGAGCTTTATAAAGATGAGCAATAAAAGTTGGAACTCTTCTATTTCACTCTACCACAATCTCCTAGCTTTCTGCAAATTGCAAAAGAAATATTGCAACTGTAATCATTTAGCAGTCACTTTCTCCAAGAATCCAACATTCTTCCACAGATTTTGAACTGGGAGAACTGGGAATAAAGCCACATGTTAAGAGCCTAACACATGGGACATGATGGCAGATTCTGGCTTCTCCAGGTGTGAGGAGATAGAATTGGCAGTTGGGTATTGAACTGACAAAGAAAAACCCTGCAGAAAAGTTGAAGAGGCTGCAGTGATGAATGCAAAAACCTGAATTTGCAAATTGAGAGTTGATTCCAGCCTTGCACTAGATATCCTTTGAAGCTTTGTTTAACTCACTGATCAGTCCCTCTCTTTTCCTTAATTGTCTACCTGTAAATCATAGAACTGTTTTGGTTGGAAAAGACCTTTAAGGTCATCAAGACATGAGACACCTATTCATGTTCTCTTGGTCTTCAGGGTCTTCAGGGTGAAGAATTATCTTACATGGTTGTCATTTAAGACAGAATATGTTTTAGGCAACAGAACAATACTATCTCCACCCTTATATCAAGAATCCCCCAAGAATCAATTAACCCCCCTCCCCCCAAATAAAAATCAAAATCATACATTTTTCAGAATGTAGAAATGATAGAATTATTTTCCTGTATGCATCTACTTTATAATATTTTTTTTTTTAAATCATGTAATCTTTCCTTCATAGGTCTTCATCATTATTAAATGCAATGGAAGTCAGTGTCTGAAAGTGAAGTTTGTTAAGGAGCTGTATGTGGCCCCATGAGTTGCAAAAGTGGGAAAATACATAAAGAGTTGGAGAAATTAAGCACTTCCTTTTATGGACAGAGGTCTGAAGCACAAAGAAAGAGTCCAAAGGCCATTAAAGTTGGATTTCTGCAGCATATAGATGGATAGACAGAGACATACTTCCACAAGCTGATTCACCTCTTCCAACTTGAATATGAACCTTGAGTTGTTTAGTCAATGTGTTTGTGCCTCAGTATTGACTACAGAAGAAACCTAGAGGACTAGGTTTTGATTAGACACTTAACTTTGAAATGGCACAGGTTATTTAAGTTAAACCTTGTGCTAAATGACAAAGTTACCTTAGATACGGCAAGAATTCTCTTTAATTTAATCTGTGGATGTCTCAGCACTTTGTAGGCATTATTTGCTCACATATAATGAATGAATAGTATGAATAATAACAAAACAATGCTTCTTTTTCCTGTGAGTTAGTATTAGCATAAAGTAGTAATATTTCACAGTAAACAAATTATTCTTCCTTCTGTATAATGAACCAGCACAGAAACTTGACAAGAACCACTGAGATGCATGTTTCAGAACTTCATTCAAGACCAAGCTATAACTGAGAGTAGTATTTTGGGTTTTTTTGAGATTTTTTTTTCTGTTGTTGTTCTGCAGAATATGAATAAAATTACTCAGTGGAGGAATTCTTAACAGATGGTTACCATTTCAGCCTCAGATGGCCGAAAGCCCTAGAACCAAGCAATTACAGAGTTCTTTGATGCAGAACCAGCTGAACAGATTTTAATAATTTCTTCCAAATTGGAGACACCTGGCCCCCCAGAAAGTGCTGCAAGCTGAGTGATTGAGGTGTGCAATAGAAATATATTCTTGAAGTCACCAGCAAGTTTTTGGTGATAAAATCGTGGAGACCAATAGGAAATTAAAAAATCGCCTTTTTGGTTTTCTAATATTAACACAAACATTGCAAATGGACCAGTAAAATAATTTTAAAAAATACTCTGAGGCAAGATTGTATTGTTTGGGCTTTCCATTACTGTAAATGTTTTACCTCCCTTCAAAGAATGCTGTACAGGATATGGATACTCAATAACACCAGCTTTTATTGCTCACCTTTATGGAGCTCATGGGCCTAACTCGGAAAGGATCAGGAAGCACATGTAAAATGTGACTTTGTCTTACTTGCTCTTATTCTGTTTTCCTGGTGTAACTCCTGCCTTTGGAAGATTTAAAAATATTCCCCTAGTTGCAATATGTGCCTAAGAGAAGCCATTAGGCCAAACCCACTATTACAATACGTCTGTGGCAGGTGCCTTGCATGGAGAGGAAGGGAAGGGGCAACCTAAGTTATTGCTAAAATTTGTCTTCACCTGAGTCACTGTCAAATTATTCCATTCTTTTCTCATTTATTCAATTCTCTCTGCGGTCACAAAGCCATGTCTGTCTCATGCTCAGAAAACCCCTGTCACAATCCTGTCTGTCTCTAGTACAAGTGAGCTAAAGCAAGGTAAGTGCATGGCTCTGGCATGTGATATTAGTATTACGTGTATCACAAATACTCTGCAGGGAATCCAGTAAACCAGTCAGCTCTGCTGGCTAACAGCTCTAATGTCCCTACAGTGTTCGATACAGTTGAGAAATTATAAAGGAATTCTATAATGTGGTTGCTGGACTTCATAATCCAGAAGTTCCCCTCCAATCTTGTGATCCAGTTTTCCTTAAAACTTCTCAATTTCTTGGTATAGTACATTAAATAAGGTAATTGTGCCTGTGTTTGTAGAATATTGGGTATTCTCTGAAGTTTGAGGCGTGAGTGAGGGAACATAGGAGGGAGTGTACAAAATGCTAAATATTCCAAGTGAATCTGGTTAATTAATTTGCCTACATTCATAAATTTAAATGTGACCACTGAAACTATCTTTGGTAAATGTATCAATTATTTATGTGCTAAAGAAAACACTGTTTTTACAAATAATGTACCATCCTCCACCTCAGTGCCAGAACACAAATGGTGAAGAACTCATATTTTCTAAAAAGAAAAAAAAGACACAAATAAAATAACCTTGATTTTCTCAGATGACAGTATTTTGAACTGTAGTGAAATGGAGTGAGAAGAAGCGAGGGAGAGGTGGTGTCATGGTTTTCCTTATGAAGAGACATCTATTGATACAAACTGAACATTTAAATAGCTAAAGCCTGCATCCCAAGTTGTCTTTCTATATACAGTATGGTCAGGATAATACATTTTCTAGCTTGGCTACTTTTATGTGTTTAGAATCAGACTTCAGTTTCATGAAAATCAATATCAGAAGAGCTCCCTGTGCATAAGATAAACAAACTCAATACAGATATCACACATACTTCTGGTTTTCCTTGTTCAAATTGTATTTGACTGATTTATGCTATGTTATAATATACAATAGCTTTTTACAATGTATATTTGGCAAAGTTATCCATAAAATTGAATACAATAAACATTATAATGCAATAATTCAGTTTTGGTTTGAGAATTGGGAATTAGTTCCATTTAAGTGGACTGCTTTTTACAGTACTTTATCCATCCAATTCAATGTTTTTCCTATTCATTGGAACAACCTCAGTAACATAGTAGATTTGTATTCAGTGCATTGTAACTTAATTTGACCTTTTGGTTTTGTGCAAAAAGAAAACAGTAGAATTAAATGTATTTGTGACCATTTTTACTGTCAGAACAAAGTGAGGCTGGAGGGCAATTAAGCACCTCATTTAATCCCAATGTCTCGTAGGATACTTTCATATAACAGGCAAAATGTACAAAAATATTTAAGCACAGTTACAGTGAAGTCTGTTTTCAGACCATTTTTCACCTTCACAGTAAATAGACAAACAAAACATCAGGAAAACTGACTGGAAAAACAGAAACTGTCTATAGTCCTCCTAAATCCTTAAAACTCTTCCTCAGCATTTGCTACTTTATTGTTTAATGCTTTTCTTTCACCCCTGCAATTTCACCAAAGTAAGTTAGAGTGTTTTGTTTCTGTTCCCAGGACTGGACATTTTAAGATTGTGGGATTGCAAGACCCAGATGATGTCAACCATTTGGGGATGTGATTAAGTGCCGTGATGTTGCAAAAACAGGGAGTTAAAGGTGAATGCCTGCACTTCCTGATGCAGAAGATAGTGCTGTTGAAACAAAACCATTTGGAAATGCCCATTAATAGAGAAAGGATTATGAAGCAATTTGTGATTTGTTCTGCCAATGAGCTGCAGTTAATGGTGCATATAAGTGGAAAGAATGTGCAGCCTCTAGCTTTCTGCTTGAGGCACAGCTTCACTCAAAAAAATGGGTGAGGAAGGGAGGGGTTGAAAAAGAAACTTCTTTGTGGTTTTGCAGCACCTCAGATTGGTAAAGATAATTGGGAAGTTATAGTTATAGTTCTAGACAGATGCCAGGGATGGAGGGGGAGGAGGAAGATTTATTCCTTAATTAGGAAATACAGTTGCAGTTGCCATTGTGTAGTGAAAGGCAGTGGGTATGAATATTAGAGCAGCTACTGCTTGTGAAATCTGACAGTGTTATGATTTCAAACTATAGTAAAGAGATAAGTAAAAAATACATAAATTTAAAGATGCTTGCATATTTTTGTTATAGTACTATACAACATACACTGTCTGGCAAATATAATGAATTCTGAATTCATTTAAAAGAATTAAACTAATTACTAAAGAATCCCCATTAGGTCAAATTATAATATAGACAAATCAATGGTATGTTTAATTCTTGGACAGCATTCATATAAGATCAGAATATGAGTGATTAGACTGCACAATTATTGGCTTGTTTAATTTCACCCATCCCTTATCACACTGATTCCTATTTTCCATCAGTGATGTCATCGTTATCACTACACTTTGAAGACTTTGCTAAAAGAGTTTGACATGAATTCATGCCATGTAATTGTTGAAATTGGACTGAAGTGACTCAGTTAGTAATTACCTAGGACTCTCTTTAAGACAGGGAATATACCTTCCATCCCTTCACAATTTAAACATTGCATTATCAAGGTATGTGTAACCATGGTCTGTTTCCAGATTCTGCACAATTGTGTTGAGATCAATGTGTGGTTGTCATAGATAGATCTCTGTAGGACTTTAGGAGTTCATCCACATTACACAACTCACTAGGCTGGGACCTTGGTAATGATCATTAGTACTGATCTAGTGGGATACAGTCTTTGACTGTGCTTGATACAAGTGAAAGTAAAACTGTGGTAACTGGTGTCCTTTAGGAACTTAGCAGGGAGTGCATATTCATCCATATAGCAAGCATGAAATGAAGCACTACTGGTCAAACAATGTGGTTTTTGTTTTGTTTTGGTTTTGGTTTTTTATTGTGGTATTTTAATCATTATAGTTATGGGGGTTCACAAATTCTTTTCTCAGTCTCTATTAATCTTCTGCTTCTCATACAAAACCATCTTGAAATGGCTGCTTAAACTGATTAAACTTTTGCTTTCCTAGTTGTCTTTTCTGACTTACAGTACTGTTTCAGTTGCCATTATTTTGAATAAGGGAAATCAGTCTTCTGTGGAAGAATGGTTACATTAAAGTCTCTTACAAGATCATATAGACCCTCATCCTGACTACAAGAATGACTGATTATAGACTGAAGTGAAGATCAAGTCCCATCTTACTTTTAGGTTCTCTTTGTTCTTCTGGTTATATGTGTAGATCTTCTGCTTTCTGTGTTGTTATGATATGTGATTGAGAAACATTTTCCTACCATGTGGTTTTGGTTATCTTTGTTTTCTATGTCTTTTACTGGAACAGATCCTCTATTTTAATTATTTTTCTTGATTCCTAGTTGCCAAACACTGCTTGATCTCTCTGCTGTCACTGTGTCCTTCTCAGAGTCAAAGAAAAGAGAAGTTGATGTGCCAAGACCAGACAGCCCATTAACTCCACCTCCACCAACTCTGTCTCCTTTACTTGGGCTAAAATCAGATTTCTCAGAATCGAAGAATTATAGAATCACAGAATCGTTAGAGTTGGAGGGGACCTTAAAGATCATCTAGTTCCAACTCCCCTGCCATCAGTAGGGACACCTTCCACTACACCAGGTTGCTCAAAGCCTCATCCAACCTGGCCTTAAACACTTCCAGGGAGGGGGCATCCACAACCTCTCTGAGCAACCTGTTCCAGTGTCTGACTACCCTCACAGGAAATAATTTCTTTCTAATATCTAATCTAAACCTACCCTCTTCCAGTTTAAAGTCATTTCCCCTTGTTCTATGCCCTTGTAAAAGTCTTGTTACCTGCCCTTGTAAAAGGTCCCTCCCCAGCTTTCTTGTAGGCCCCCTTCAGGTATTGGAAGGCTGCCATAAGATCTCCCTGAAGCCTTTTTTTCTCCAGGCTGAACAGTCCCAACTCTCTCAGCCTGTCCTCATAGGAGAGGTGCTCCAGCCCTCTGATCATCCTCATGGCCCCCCCTGTTGGAATTTCAGAATAGAGAAAACATATAGCGATATACTCAGTCAATGCTTTACTAATTCCAAAATATTCTTCCAGTATTTTATGGCTCAATTTCCTGAGCTTGCCGCTGTGTCTCTGAGTACAGTGATCATTGAAAGAAGAGGGAAAATATATTATTCATTTTTTGCCTAGTAACATTACAATAAAACTGTACTACCAAAGTGAAATATGTCTTTCACACATGCTCTTAACAAGGGCTTAAGTAGATTAATCTAACCATGGCAGTAAAGGTAGTGGGAGGCTACTGTTATGTGCCCTGATCTCCTACTGTAAATTACTGACACCCTAGCATGGGCATCAGTAAAGAAGATATTCAACACAACTCTATTATTCTGCTAGCACCTTTTCTGAAGCTGCCTTTTGTTGTTTGAAGTAACTGTGAGCTGCGATGGCTGAGAGGGGGCAGACTGAGTTTTCAGACATATCTACTATTTCCATGGTCATTTTCAACACAGGATCAGTCAGGACAGCTGAGTGTGATGATGTTTTAATACTGCTGCCTAATCCAAGAAAGCACTAACTTTCAAAGTAGGGACTCAGGCTCAAACACTCTTGATGTGAGCTCCTGCATCCAAGTTCAGCTAAAGTGGATGAAAGAGCAAACATCTGGATGCTTGTTCCTGTAAGCTGAGGCCTCTTGGAGATCTCTAGTCACCTTATGAAATTTTCGGCAGGCCAAACAGTGGTGATAAACATCAGTAAAAATGTATCTGTTACCTATGGTCATCTAAAACAGCTAGGGAGCACAATTTGGTAGTAAATCTACTGTGTTTTAACAGTAAACATGCTTTAGTAAATAACACATGTTTGTCAAACATCTGTGTATTACACAAATGTAAAGGCTAAAGGAGTTGTTAAAAATAGACATGGACTTAATAAAAAACATTTTATGTCCAAATCCCCAATTAAACTGCTGTAGCAAATTTAGCATTGCTTCAAACTCTTCCTGCCATGCCTTCCTTTACAACTGTATCACATTCCACCATGACGGAAAAATCTCTGTTGATAGTGTGTGATATTCTTTAGCCTACTGGAGCCAAGCATAACTAAATCATATTTTCATTATATTTCACATTCTGCTTACTAATATTTGTACTATGTGACTAAGTTCCACTAGAAAAACAGTCAGTGTACCCAGAAATAGAAGTAGAATGGATAGGAGAGTAAATTAAAAAACTTGTTTCAATAGTGTAATTTATATAGACTAAAACAACGTAAACCTTAGACTGCCATGCTCTTTCTGGTTTCTCAGAAGAGCACCTATGGGTGTCCACTGCCATACAAAATGATAATATTTGCAGAGATTTCTTCAAATCTGGCCTTAGTTGTAAATATTTCGATAAGTTTTCATTTAAAATAGATTTATAGCTTTCATGTCTTTTTTTCATGACCTCCCCAGTTTATGTACACTTTTGTCTCCTCTTTATATAAATGCCTTGAGTCATTTGCTTTTTTAATCTGCATAGAATAATTCTATCTCAGCCTATTCAGATAGAGCTGAACTATTTAAGAAGAGTGATTTATAAATCTCATGTGAAACCAACAGGGATGTATGAGTTGGTACAAAAAAATTCTGCCTACTTTCATTACCAAGTGATACTTTGAATCCCCAGTATTGGGGAATGCCCAGTATTTAGGCTTTTGTTCCTTGGAATTTTTAAAGAGAGGTGAGAATATTTAGGCTTCTAATATGGACATTTCAGTTGGACAGGCTAAATATAAGATATGCTTGGTAGTTATTTGGATGGGATTATAACCTGAACAAGCATTTTTCAGGATAGGCAAAAGATATTTTGGTTCTTGTTTTGATACTGTCACTGATTTGCTGTCTTGCTAACATGAAAAGCTCAATCTATCTCTTTATTGGTTCCTTTTCTATTTTTTGTCTGCCATGGCTTTTTATTTTTTTTTTTTTTTTTTAAACCTCATCAGGGTTGGGACTCTAATTCTAGGAAGCTGTGAAGTACCTCTTATAACCCTGTCCCAGTCCCCATACAGGATCAATACTGTTCCTTCGGTACCCTATGTAAACATCTGGGAATTCTCAAAATTAAAGCTCAGGGATCCAAAAGTATCAAAAATTGTTTTTCAAGTCAGTCACTCTGAACTAGTTTTTTCTTAGGAATTTTCAAAAGGTATTTGTTATATTAAAGCACAGTATCCAGTTATCAGGATACCCACAAACTGTCAATCATTTTTAAAATTTTTTTCCTTCACTACAGAGTCCTCAACAGAAGGGTCTCTGCTGGGTAAGGGAAAGAACCAACAAAGAACACACACATACACATAGTGCTACATTCCGGACATGAGATAATTCATTATACTAAGCAGGTTATACTCATTTAGAGAATTGCCTGGATCAATAGTTTAGCAAAAGACAGTACCTCAGATGGAAAACAACTGTGGCATTCTGATATCCAAACTGATGATTCAAGTGTCAATTCAAGTAAAAATACATATCCCTAATCCTTCATCAAAAAGATCGTGCTGTTCCAAGAGTCACATTGAACGGGCGACAGATGTACAGAAGACAGGAAAGACCATGAGATTTTCCTGGCTTTAATGGCATAAAGAGTTGCATAACTTTTGTTGAATAAAGTTACTGAGTGTGCATGTCAGTAGATTTAAGGACAGTCTACCATATTTTTTTGCTTAGACTGAAAAAAATCAGCTATCTTTATAAAGAATTATGATTCAGAATATGATTATGATTCAGATTAGTCTAAATTCAGGTTTATTTTCCCCTCAGAAGTGTCTTGAAGAACTCAAATTTTCAAGAAGACAGGTGAGGTGGCTCTGACACCAAATCTGTCAATATCATCAAAATGAGTCATTATAGATGGAGCAAGGGAAAAACACTTTACTATCCTAACAGTTATTTCATTAACCAGTTAGTCCTCTGCAAATGAGATACTCAGCTAAATTTAGTGAAACAGAATGGCTTATGCCCAAAAGAATGCAATAACCTATACAACCATTTTCATGTTTTTAACTAAATTAATGCCATTGTTTTATCCTAAAAGAGCAATTTCAGATAACAGAACTCTGAGATGTCCATCATGAAACATGACGGACACTGTAGCCTTCCATTTTGCAAGATGGTTTCAAAAACCCAGAAGAAGGGACCACATTCAACCGTGGGTATCCTGCTTGTCAGCATGAAGTTGCAGCTCATTGGC
>NW_010312805.1:150501-157213 GCF_000700745.2 Antrostomus carolinensis
TTAGATGTTTGAGTAGCTGCGTTGCAAGCAACTTCAGCATGTAGGAAATGCAAGTGCTTCCCAGCACACAGCAGCAGAAGCACAGGGTTTTACATGATTTTAATCTTAGGTTTAAATAAGTCACCTTAGCTACAGCCCTAGTGTACTCTACTACAAGAAATACTTTAGCAGCAGAGGCTGGGACCAGTCTGACATCTGTCCAGAATTCCTTGTGTTCATAATATTTTATTACGTTTTAGAGAACTCACAGCAAGTTTCCTGGTGCACAACTGCCCAGGACAGGTGGACACCAGACTGCAATAATGTGCTACTATAATTTTTTTAGTAAATTGGATCCTATATGATGGCTATTACATTTTACTTACTATGATTATTTTACAGGTATTTCAAACATAAATTGTGTCATCACAACTGTGTTACTTATTGCTTAATTAAAATAAAAATGTCTCATTTATTTTTCAATCTGAGAAGAAAATCCTCTCCCATGCCCCCCCTAAAATCTGCACAGCATTTATATGGAAATTACTACTCACAGTGGAATTATAGCTTAAAAGACTAGTCAGCTGGCTATGACTGAACTCTTGTCTCTGTAAGAGAAAAAACAGTTAGTGGTTCAAGTTCAGGCACATTGCTATTATAGGCTAGATAAAAAATTTCTCTTTTATCTTTCTTAATCACTGCACAAAGAAAAAATACCTATTATAAGATATTATGACATTCAGATAATAAAATGCTTGTTTTTTTTTTCAAGCACAGACACTCTTTGTTAATAGTTCTGGGTAAAATGTAATTATTTGTTTACCAACATGCCACGTTTAGTATTACCACAATTCATTACCTGCTTAAGGGAAACAATAGTAATTAAAAACCTATACTAGTTAGCATAACTCTGATTTGATGCCTACATGGTCTATTGTCCAAACTGATGACATTATTTTTTCATACATACTTATTTCATGTTCTAAAATATCCAGAGTCATAGCGTGTTTTGGCAAACATGGTTCACTAGATAAGAACAAGAAAAGTTAAATCTAGCAGATCCGGTATCTCAGGGGGGTGTAGACAAAGATTATTTTATGGCATTTCATACTGAAACATAGTGTATGAGTGGTTTTGATGTGTATTTGGAAGAGATCTTGGTCTGGGTTTCTAAATATCACAGCAGGTGATATGGCTGCTAATGTTGTGCATGGCCTTTGGGTCAGAGAGTTTGCATTGTAAAGAAATGCTTGAGTAAGTGTTTGATTGCTGTTCGTTAGCATTTGTTTATTAGTGTTACAAATACAAATCCACCTCTTATTCGTATAATTTATGAGTTTTCTTTGTCGTGCTTAGTGGTAGAACTGTATTCTTACAGGATAGAATGGAAAACATAAATATATCAAAACCAAAAGGGTTTATCCAGTGCTCTATTGACAACTATGACTCTAAAGAGTTACCTTCAGTTACACTGCTTATAAAATGAAGTATTGTTCTCACATCTTTGAGGTTTTCAAGCTATTGCCATATACTAACGCAAAGCTGTAGAAATAAATCCTTTCATAACTCCCTTCAAAATGAATTTGAGAAACTCAGTTGTGTTATTAAACATTTATTCTTTTCCTTGTGTTGATTTTTTAAAGTTTATTTTATGCTCTTAGATTAAGATTTTTTTAATTGCATAAGTAGATGGTTAGACATATAATTAAGCTTAGACTCTGAAAGCTTGTACCTACAGTAGCAACATTCTATTATAATGCTTTTGGTTTTAGGCATATGTTGCTGTTCTCGAATCTCTACAGTATATACTTCAGTTTTCAGACAGATAACCTTAGTTGTAAGGTGTCAGGGTTGCACCAGCAACTTATGTCCAGAATCACATGAGCAGCAACAATGAAGACAGTTTTTTCATGTATTTAAAGTTAAATATGATTATAAAAGGTTTGTTGCATCAGGGACCTAATGCTACCACCAATTTCAAAAAATATTGCTGAACTTTTCTAGTTCTTATCTCTTTTATAAAGGAATCTAATTCTTAGAAAGACTTCCTAGGAGAGCTGGCTAGTTTATTGGGCTGCTACATACAAAAGGCTTTATTTTTGTTAGCTATTGAATGACTTTGTCTAGTGATCAAACCTGAGATTTGGCTCCCTTATTTTTCTTAATCTAAATGAGTTAATGTAGTTTCATATACATAGATCACAAGTGGGTATTTTTTTGCATGCTTGGTATCTTACAGGAAAACCAGAGTGGCAAGAATTAAGATGTTGATGAAGTGTTCTTTATGTTAACCATAGTGAAGCAAATTTACTTGCATGAGTATGTACATTTATGATTTACTAGCAGGTGAATTTTCATCCCTAAAGAGAAAGAAAAATTCCTTTTTTCATTAGTTATAATATGACAATAGTTCTGGAAATTTGTAAAGCACTGGACCAGCTATGCTTTATTACTCTGTTAGAGACACCACCCCAAAGACAAAACAACAATCATAGCTCATGTACATTACCTTTCTCCCTGTTTGCAATGTATACACCAAGCTGGACTTAAATGACGAAGATTTTGTCATTGATATACAATCTCTCTGGTTTTCATCCAGAAGACCGGAATACTACAAGCAGCCACTGAAAAAACTTCACCATATCTTCCCACTGTCAGTGCTTCACAGCCCCAGCTCCACCCTGAAATATGATCTGGGACTTGTCAGAATTTAATTGATCATATTTGCATTTACACACGCACATGAATTTATTAACATAAATAGCATATTGCTTCCTATGTGGACAAACAGCTGTTCATTGGTCTCTCAAGTACATCTTCCCTTAGGAAAAGTGTTTTTTAAATTTTATTTTAATGCAAAGGATTTTTTGCACTCATATCCAGATGAGTATAATTGAAAAGTAAAACTCAACAATGACAACATTACTTGTACTGAGCTTACAAGAAGAGAAAACAGCTAACTGAAAATTAATACTATGCTGTTTGAAAATTTTTATGCATATGTGTCAGAAGACTAAAAATTGAGTATCAAATCTTGGTTTTACAATTGTTAGGTTTTAATTAACGGGTAGGTTTGATTGTGTTTTAAGTTATCTGAACATGGTTTTGGTTTTCTTAGTTATATTACTACTGCTACTAATTTGGGCAGAATCTGAACCTGTGACGCACTATACAGGAATGAAGCATGGTACTCTGCCATGAAAAGCCTTTCTTAATTATAAAATGTCTACATCAGTTTTCTGAAACTGTGGCAAAACATTGAAAATGGTAGACAAAAATGTCACTTTTGAAGAAAACTATGACTTGAAAAAGCTGGAAATAATATGGAAACAGCTCTTCAAACCAAATACTGCAAATACTATATTGTTGACCCTTGAGATATATTAGGATTAACAATAAGCAGAGTGATTTCACTTTTTAGGGGCCTGACCCTACTGAAATAAATAGAAAGAATTTCAAAGAATTTTGAGAGCTTTGGATACAATCCAAAAAGTAAACTGATACTCCTGGGGGACAATTTTTGCATATGTCTTTTGTATTGTCATTTACACTGCTATTGAAAATGTCATTTACTTTAGTATAACTGTAAAGAACCAGTAGAGATTGTTTAGAAATCAGCAATTATATTACATTATAACAATTATTACAGAAATACTGTGCTTTTCATAAAACTCTAGGTGGTTCTTCCTTATAAATATTTAATAACATAATTTTGCAACATTATGCATTTGCATTTTGCAACATTTTGCATTTGTTAGTATTAACAGCTAAACAGCTTCTGTCAAATACATCTAAAAAGTACCTATAGCCTTTTCTGTAGAGGTATTTGCCTTTAAAATGACTTCTTAATTGTTTGTTATTTTAGGCTGAAAGTCTACAAATAGAATAGAATATAATCAGCTTCTGGTCTTTCATCTGTACTGATGGGGATCATACTGAACTTGTAGTCTTGTTTGGTAAAGATTGTTATCAACTGAAATGTTACACTTGGGTCAGTACGGGAAGAGCTTAGCTGACTAGAAGGTCTCAGATTTGTTTTCTAAAAAACCAAGAATGTCCTTGAAAATATTTTTATGTTACTATTATGCTCACTGTAAATTACCAGCCTGCAGTTTTAAAGTTTATAACCTGACAAGTTGGTAATTTGAAGCTGTCACCAAACTGTTTCTCCACAGGCCTCTTACTCATGATAGTTCAGAGTGCTAGTCTCCCTACAGGAGTGGTCAGGCTTTCTGTGATAAAAATGATACTACTCCATGAAAATCGAGGTACTGCCCTGCTCTGCTCCCTGGTATTAATCCCGTGGACTCACCAGACTGTGTGCTTTCCAGTAGATATAAACCTCTAGTAGATCATAGTCAGGTGATGCAAATCAGAACGGGCATCTTTCTGCTCTGTACTCAACCAAGTCAGTCACCAGAGGAACTAATATTTACTGTTGGTTCTTGATTTCTCTATTCCCTTTCTACTGGGTTTCCAGCTGTGTGGAAGAAGGGAATCACACTTCTTTTACCCTGTGGGATGTACTTGGGGGATATAGTGGGAAGAATTTAAGGCATGTTTCCACAAGGTGTGGGTCCCAGTCAGCATGGAAGCTTGTTCTGCAAGACTTCCAGAAAAACTGGTTAATTGGGTAGTTGGTGTCTCTATTTCTTCCATGTCATACCAGAACATATCCAATAACTTTGATTTCAGAGCTGCACTGTAAAGTATGAGGGATTTATCTTTAGAACCATAACCAAGTGCAAGTTTTCCTCTTGAAACTCCCTCCCCGAAGGACAGCGAAATTGCCAGTTTTGTCTTGTGACTGACACTGTGGCAAATGTTTAGCAAGCTAGGTATAAAGCCTACCTATCAAACCCAGCTCTTTAATATCAGCATTGTTTTTAGGTTTTAGTGAGATTTGAAGATAGATATTACATGAAGAAATCCTTTGTTTTCCAAACTACTAGGAGAGATCAAAATCACTAGTTAGTATTCAAAGGAGCAATTTGTAATAGAAATGCATAAATAAGAGATTATTGCTTCCTTGGAAAACAACAAATTAGATTTACATTTTCAGTTCACTTACAATCAAGTCTAGCAATTAATATTTTTATACAGCTTTAATTTGTATGCTGTATTTAACAGTCTTGTTTCACGCATTGCAAAACAAAAATAGTTTCAGAATATTAACTTTCTTGTTTTCTTTTCTAGTTTAGCTTTTTTTAGTGATAAAAGATGGCTTTTTATGCTTAAATAAAATGTTTTCATATAAAGCTTGTCTTTTGAATGTCTTGGTACAGAGCTGTGAATATTGAAATGGTTACTGAAATATCTTGAAAACCTAATTTGTTTTTTATGTATATATTTTAGTGCACAGAGACTAAAATTCCTCATATATTCAGATTTTTTAAATTTACAAAATATTAATTAAATAAAAAAATAAGGACACATATTTGGTTTTAATTATAAAAGACAAATTAAAAAAAATTAAAAGGAGCTAAAATCAATTTAAAGTGTGATTTTCATATTTGAATAGCCACAAATATCTGTATACTGAAGAGCCTGTCTTTTGACAGTTAATAGCTAAAACTTATCAGGAGGAACACTAAAAATTTCACTGGTAGTTCATTCAGGTTATCTTAAATTTTCTCTCCCTGATATCTGTATGTTTATCAATATACCTGAGCATGTGTGTCACTCAGCATGGATGACCAAATAAGATTGATATTCAGATGTGGTATTGCCTGAATTTATGTTCTGATATTTGTTTTATTGTTCAGATATGTTAAATATCAGAAGAAATGTTACAGACAGATGGGTGAGAGATTTGAAAATAGATGTTCCTATGCAAGTCTTTAATCAATAGATATTGGCATAGCCTTGAAAGAAAAACTTGAGTGAAAGCAATCTCAGTTGGTGGATAAAAAAATTAGGCTTTTGGGAAGCCATGGAAATATTTAACATGGAGGACAGTCCCAGAAATTATTTTAAAATGAAGTGCATGAAGAGCTATTGTGAGCAGAGAAAGATTTTTTTCCTGGCTGGTGCAGTACTGATGTCAGTCATGAGACTCATGGTACAACTGCTCTCCCTATGATTAACCAGCACTGAACCTACACTTGACACATGCAAGATTTGTATCTGCTGAGGGGAGGATGGGGGTAATGTGAGCCTTATGTTCTCACTCTGACTGTGGCCAGCTATTGGCAAGCACTGATCCTTACACGATCTCAAGTTGACACGCTCCAATACTATTAATCTGATTCATCTGTGTTTGCTTTTCATATACACTCAAATGCATCCTGAGGAAGAAGGACATGTTTTTTAAAAAAGCAGAATACACTAGCCTGAGGGATGATCTATTTTGATAGTGGTCCCTCTATTTGCCATACCACAGAGGAAAATGTTTTACTGTATCAGGCCAAAAATGCTTTACATTTCCAGCCTTTCCCAGTAAAATATTATGTTTAATGCTCTCACTACTTTTGAAGGCATGGTCAATAAAGCTGCTGCTTGACAGGTTCTTGACTCTTAAAGCTGTTTTTCTTTGACCAGGATCTGCAAAATAAGATAATAATGTGTTAATAATAATGTTCTGATTTATAATTCTTGAAATAAATATAAGACTTTCAATGTTTTGAAGTGAATCAATTAACAGTAATTTTTAATAGTGGTTTAATCACTTAGGCACCAAATTCCATTGACTTCTCATTGAAATTCAGGTACAGGTTCTTGTACTTCCTACGTC
>NW_010312805.1:157250-173953 GCF_000700745.2 Antrostomus carolinensis
TACCTCCTGATCTGAAGGAGCTGATCCCAAAAGGACAGGATGAGAGGGATGGAGAGGTCCCTAAGAATGGGATCTTCAAAAACAGTTAAGTGGAAAGTTGGAGTAGCCAGGGCGACAGATGCTGCCTTGTGCTGTGACCATGAAAAATCATGAGTGTCCTGTTTTCCAGTTGTGTGGTTTAATTGTCAGATTACAGGCTCTTCTGGATTAGAATGCTGTTAATCTTTCCTCACGGAGTTGTTCTACTTGGTGTAATTAACTAAATGTTTATAGGCCAGAGATACCACAATTGACTTGTGACTCTTCTCTGAAATGCAGAGTTCCTGAATAAATTTGGAATTCACTGTCATAGGGCTTGATCCTTTACAGACATTTTTATGTGTTGCATTATAGTTAGCTGAATGGTCATGTTCAACTTAATAACTAAAGGTAAATAAGTGTGTCATCTTCTGTAGGGCTGAATCCTGAAGGAATGAGAACAATGTTTGTTGAGATACTTCTCATTTGTTAAGAACTTCAGAGTTCATAATCTAGCCAGATTTAGTTAAGTTTTTCTCAGGCTTCCTTGGAAATGTTACTTAGAGGTCTGCTTAGTAAAATTCTGTGTAATACAATAGGATGTTTCTTCTTTAGGTTCAAGTTCTTAGTGTCTAAGCAAGCTTGACTATATGCCTGACTCTCCTCATGTAATAATAAAATCTGCATCCAAAACCTCCCGTATTTCCTTCATTGTTGTTGCATGAAAAGGGTGGTAAAGCAATTTAGCAGGAAATAAACCCTCTTGTGTTCCAACTCAGCCTCAGATAACTGGAGGAGCTGGGGGTAGCTAGGCTTAAATCCTGAGTGATGCCCAATTCAGCACTATCAGTCCAACAACTGTGGATGCACCGAATAGTGTACTGCACTCCTGTACTCACAATTTATGGATTTATGGTTAAACCTGCAGAATTCAACAGCGTCCCACTGAGCACAGGTCAGTGGCTGGTTACAGATGGACACAGTTCGATGAGACTCCACAAGTCCGGGCACGTCAGTGCTGGATCCACTTGATAATGTCCCGCATCCGTCGGCCAGTCACGATCTATGGACTCTCGTGACCTTATCAGGCAGCAGCCCAGCAAGAAATTGTGCAGCAACTCTGCAAGCAAATGAAAACACCTTTAATAGAGCGACAGGATTAATACAGATTCGTATGGATTGCCAATGATAAACTTCTGTCTGCAGAAGTATATACAAGCATTAAGGTTACAAGTTACTAAAAGTGTTATTAATTGCTAAAGGTGACAAGTTACTACAAAGCACTAAGTTGGTAAAATAACTCTCTAGAGATTTTCTAAGTTTCTGAGGAAGATCCTCAGCTAAGTCTAAGTCTTAGTCTTACTCAAAGGCATCCCAATGGGGGCAAGAGAGGCTCAGCCAATCAGCTGGTCCCAGGGGTCACAGGTCTGCAATGGAGGCGTTCCTGACTTGTCGGTGATGGCATCTTCCCTGACTGTGATGGTGTCTTCCCTGATTTCCTCCTTTCTTGGGGCTATTTTTATACTATTTTTCTACCTGCAAGGTGGAGCACTAGTGACTCTACCTATCACCTAGTCATAACTTTACGGTGATAGGTAAAAGGCACTTCCATTCCCCTTTTATGGTAGAAATTATCAAAATTTAGAGATGTTCTCTATGAGGGGGAAAAAGGGGGGTCAGTGGTATGGAGTTATGGTTTTGTCAAGGTCCACAAAGGGAAGTATTTGTCAAAAGGGGCACCAGCTGTCGATCCAGAATCACAGATAGACCATACATTGAGCCTTGTGGAGTTAAAGTCGTGTCTGGCATAGGGAGTTGGAGAAGGAGCCGAAAATCCCATATCCTGTACAGTAAACACCTAGAACAAAGGCAATGTTGTTAAATTCCTGGCATACCAGCTGCGCTTCTCCCCTGGGATCTTCTTTGACACTGTACCTTTCCTTAGTGTGTGGACACAGCCATTTTCTGATTTTAGTTACCTCCAGCAATTACTCCATAATTGCCTCCAGGCATTGGTCAGATCAGAGTTAAATTTGGGTCCTGACTGGGTAGTATGTCCTCTTGGTCCTGGTGGCAGCACAGCCTGTCCCTAGCAGTGCCACCCAGCTTTCAGCAGTCAGCCAGGGAATGGGTTGTGGCTGTGCAACTGCTGGACCATCTTTCACAGCACTGTTTCCTTTCTTTTAAACCGAGACCAGTGAGACATAGTAACCAGGCAGACACCTTATTATAATAGGAGATTTGCTTGGATTAAATTTGTTCTCTTTAAAAAATAAGAGCTCCAAAAATCATAAAACCCCTAGTCTAGAGCTACTTTGCTCATTACTGTTGTTTGAACATATGGTTAGGCTCACCCCTTCACCCAGACATACAAAATACAATTAAGTTGTCTTACCTTTACTAAACATGATTTTATTCAACTTAGCATTAAAACTTACTTCTTTCCAGGAAAAAATGTCACAAGCTTATGATTCGGGGCTGCTTAGCTTTCCTCATCCTTGTCAGCTCCTCCTGGTCTCTGCCAGATGTAGAGATGATTCACCAGGAGATGCCCTTTGGTTTTTCACAAATGTGTCTTTCCTCCACCCAGATCCTCTTCCTTAGACCACAGGCCATCTGATTAGCGTGAGTTATAGAAAACATTCATTTACTGGATAAATGATGCTAAAGTGGATTTTAACACTGAATTTATAGAGACAAAATTCATTAGAATGTCAGATTTATTCATTAATTTAATGCATAATATAAAAAAAGTAAATGAAGAAGGGTGCAATCGAACATTTAAGACAAGATGATCCGCTTTGAAAAAAAACACTGAAGACTAGTCTTTTTTTTTTCTGCCTGAATTCCACATCCTCATTGCTTTGTCTTTGCAGTCTACTGATTAACTGCTACAGGAACAGCATTCTGTAGTATGTGACATTTCAGCATCAGATGAAGGACAGGTATACTGTCCAATGTTAGCAGTAAGAATACACAGTGCCACTGTGAAAATATGCATTACCCAAAGGTGCTTAAAAGTTGTGACTATAACAAAACCCCACTTATCAGTAAGTACACTGAGTTCTACAGATCATTTGGCAATAGTGTCACTAAAAATAGGTTCCCATGACCCAAGGTGGTGGATTTTGATTCATTCTGTGGAATGAATACTCTTTGCAGTGGCAAATTGAAAGAGTCTGTATCTCAACAAAATACTATATATTCTCTGCTCCTTGACTTCTCATAGAGCAGCTGAAGTTGTCTTTCAGCTAGCTGGCATCTTTTTTTTCCTCATTATTTACTCCTATTGGCAGAATAACAACAAAACCAAAATCAGTGCTGAAGCAGTCCAAGAACTAAAGCCATGTGATCTCAGCTCAGCCTAGAGCATGGGAAATGAGGCATTGCTCAAAGCCAATGTCCTGGCGGGTGACAGGATATGGCTGTGGCATGAAAAGCAGATAATGAATTCATTGGACTGCATCATAATTTACTTTGTCCTTTCACCAGGAACGCTGCCAGTCACCTCAGAGCACAATGTGTGCTGCACGCATGGAAAGGAGACTTGTTCAGACTCCCTTTCCAGAAATCATGGCCCACCTAAAGTGATCATGATTTGCCTTCTCCAACCCCTTTTGCTGACAGCTTCAGTACAAGGTTCAGAAGCCCAGTTCTGTTTTACTGCCTTGGTTTGACGCAGTTTCAGGTAACCCTGCTGTCCATACTGCAGCTCCTGTTAAATTAAATTTTAACTCTGCATTTGAAGAACTGCTGCCAGGTTGCCTGCACCCAGTCCAGAGCCAAGGAACCCCTTGCTGCAGTATCCCTAGATAGCTGTTTGCGATTTCATGCCTCAGATGCACCATCTCTTCCATTCTTGTAGAAGATTTCCAAGCTGCACGAAGCAACACATCAGGGTCAAATTTTCCTCACCAGATGCTAGAATTATAGACAGAAGAAAATGCAGTTGTCCCCATCTTCAACACTATTGAGTCAGAAGAGACCCATGCAGTGCATCAGTCATGTATAAAGACAGGAAAATGACCAGCATGTTATTCCTGTGAAAAGTGGAAAGGCTGTGAGAGAAAATACTAAGCAATCAATTTTGTTTCTTTAGCTATGTGTTAGTCTTCAAGATATTAACAAAGACAAACCCGTTTCTCTGTATGAAGCTGTTAACCCTGATCTCAATTTCTTGATGACCGAGTGCTCTCAATTGTTTAGTGGAACACTAAATGTGTAAGAATGTATTCATAGAAGACTAAAGAAAAGTAACACACAAAGATATCAAAGCTATATGGTAAAAATGAGGTGTAATTGTCTCAACTATGACAATCTCAGCTTTGAAAATAAAAGTCACTTTTCTGAAATCATGTATTACTGCAGATTTTAGAAAGAATTGTAATAGAAAAATCAACTTAACTTTTGTTATGAGACAGTAATTCCGTGTAACCAAGGGAATAACACACTCCACCCACTATACTGTAAATAATTTTAGTATATTTTTTTTTAGCTGATATTTCGAATAATTTCACAAAATGATTGTTTTCTAAGGATGACTGTGATGTCCTGTTTATTTACGGAGCGATTATTAATCTTTGAGTTTTCACAGGCCATTTTTAAGGGGCTCACTAAAATATGTGAAAACATGCATAAGTCTTTCAGGTTTAAATAGGGATACACCAGGATTTAGATTTTTTTTTGACTGCCTGTTGATATACATGTGTACCACTGCAGTAAGCATAAGCAAAAGTAGGCATGGGATGTAAGATGCCAGAATTCACATTATGCAATTGAACTACAAATATGAGAGAATAATTCTGATTTCATCTGCACCATCTGTGGTAACAATGAGTTTGCGGTCTTACAAGTATGTCCATTTCCTTGTATTCAAATGCAGCTTCTTTTCCCCAGACTCATCCCTGCTGGCTTTAGACACTTAACTAAGGCAGCTAAGATACGAAATAGTCACCAGCACCTAATCTATGTATTCAGAGGTACCATCCTCGTGACACTCACCCTTTATATATTTATAAACATTAATGAGGTCACTCCTCAGTCTCCTCTTCTCCAAGCTAAACAGACCCAGCTCCCTCAGCCTTTCCTCATAAGGGAGATGTTCCACTCCCTTAATCATCTTGGTGGCTCTGTGCTGGACTCTCTCAAGCAGTTCCCTGTTCTTCTTGAACTATGGGGCCCAGAACTGGACACAATATTCCAGATGCGGCCTGACCAGGGCAGAGTAGAGGATCTTTCCAGTTGAGATCAACAACAATTAAAGTCCTTGGCTGATCTCTTTTCCTTTGCATAAGAAAAAGTTTTTACATTTTGCAAAGAGAAAACAATATCCATTCTATTGACATACATTTCTTGAGTTTATTTCCATGTGTTTCAGCTCTTGCAGTAAAATGTTTTCATGTGAATTTAAATACAATTTTTATATTTCTTAGAATTTTTTGTCTTTTTATTGACATACGTTTCTTGAGTTTATTTCCATGTGTTTCAGCTCCATTTAAATTATATCTTTTTTACAGCATGCAGAGCTCTGGTGACCATATAGTCTCAGACAGCTATCTTTGATATGTTTCACTGGTAGCTTCAATAAACAATTTATGGCTGTAAAGTTTAGAGTATTGTTGAAATTATCATTGAAATTAATTTCCATATACTTGGTCGTGTAGTCTGAGGTATGTTGTGCTTATATGGATAACTAGAATTGTATCTAGTTCTGTAACTCTCACAGTTTGTAAAATCAAATAGTGATATTGTGGAAACATAGAATGATTGAAATGAGACAAAGCCTCTGGAAGTCATCTTCTGTTGCTCAAAGTAAGGCTTACACTGAAGTCAGATCCAACTTCTAAGTTAGATTAGTTGCAGCTTATGTTGAAAGCATTGTTGTTTTCGTTCCTCTGTTTTCACCCACTTTTCTGCATTCCACAGTGACATGTTTTTTACTGTTGACATTGGAAACTCCTGGTTGAGTAACGGGCAGGATATGAAGAGAATGACCTTGGCAGCATTCTAACTTTGCCATCATAGAATCATAGAATGGTTAGAGTTGGAAGAGACCTTAAGGATCATCTAGTTCCAACCCCCCTGCCATCAGCAGGGACACCTTCCACTAGATCAGGTTGCTCAAAGCCTCATCCAACCTGGACTTGAACACTTCCAGGGAGGGGGCATCTACAACTTCCTTGGGCAACCTGTTCCAGTGTCTGACCACCCTCACAGTAAAGAATATCTTCCAAATATCTAATCTAAACCTACCCTCTTTCAGTTTAAAGCCATTACCCTTTGTTCTGTCACTACCTGCCTTTGTAAAAAGTCCCTCCCCAGCCTTCTTGTAGACCCCCTTCAGGTACTGGAAGGCAGCTGTATGGTCTCCCATCTAAATGTCTGATTTATGATTCTTCCATCTGAGGCATCTTCAGAGGTTGACTCATTCCCTCTGAAAAACGTCAGTCTAAACTACAAAGTATTACTTTTCTCCATATTCTAAAAAATTTATATTGGTAAACTAACTTAAATAAATTTTAACTCAGAGACACTCAAATTTAGGTAAAATATGTTCCATATCTGTTGTCTTTGGGCTTTACATTCACAGGTAGATGAGAAGAGGAAGCTGGGTCCTGGGAACTGGGTTTGCAGTAGGAAGGAGGTGCAGTTCTTTCTGCATGTGCATGGCTGTGCTTAGATTAAAAAGAACACAATGAGATAAAGCATGAATTCTCACCAGTGCGAAATGGAAGCAAAATCAACCTCTTGGTAACTGTTTTTCATTCTGGAATGTGTTATTTATTTTATATCCATCCTCTCTTCTGTGAAATAGTGGCTTGGTGACAGCCAAAAAGGCTTAGGACAGATTAGATCCAGACTTGTGACACAAAACATTTATTTTCAGCTGAAGATTCAAAATGTTCTATTCAGCAGACATTAAAATAACTCAAAATGTTGTTCTGTGTCTTTGATGTATGAAGCCTGAAGAAACGTGGCTGCCGGCTTTATCTGATTACTGAGTCTTTATGGTCTGATACATTCTGGGATGCAGAGTTCAAAAGATGTTTGCATTAGGGTATATATATAGGTAACCTAGGAACTGTCAAACTTAAGCAGACCCGTTACCCATTATCCTCTTTCCAAGTAAGTAAAGTATTAACTGCTAAAGAGAAAGGTTCTAGAGGTCATCAGTAAAAAAGGGAAAGAGCTACATACTGTATGTAACTCATCTTGCAGCCTTGTTGCATGTAATTCTTTAGCCACATCAATTAGCCACTGAAGTTATATTATAAATGAAAAATTATTTTTAAATTTTACTAAGTTCTTTACTTGCACAAATCCCTATGACAAAGACTTTTATATTTAAATGATTCATTACAGAGAAAAAAAGTTTCATTTTCTCATTGTAGAAGACACTCTTCATTTTATCATATGTTCTATTCTTAGCCTTCTTAAACTAACAAGAAGCAGCTGCAGTTTAGGGATACTGAGCCTAAAAGAGCACATAGATGACATAGATGCAACTCTTCATGAACTAAATAGACTATTTGGTTGTTTCTTTACTTTCTTACTCAGGTTCAGTTAATCAATGTGATCAGAGTAAAAGGAAGGAAGTCTGGACTTGGAGACTCAAAACAATCTCTGTTTCTTCTTTCTTCTTGCTATATTCCTGCTCTTTCTCTTCTGTACATTCTATATAATATTCCTCAGGATTCAGATGATAAAATTTGATGTTGTACAATGTGCTATAGAGATGTTAAAGTTCAAAGTTGTCTCTGTCTTTTCATTCATTCTTTTTGATTCATTCGTTTTTCCAAAATGTTAATCTAAAACATTTTCAAAGTTGTTTGACACACTCACAAGGTCAAACCAATGTCATTGGAATTTTTCATTACTTCAGGCATTTTACTCTCTTATCATGCTTTTTATTGCTTGCATGTTTCCCCACCCCCAACACCTTTGTTATCAATCTTTAATATTTCTCTTTTTTTATAATTTCCATTATGATTTCCTGAGATGACTTCTTGGTTTTCAATGTTGTAATAAGCAACAAAGTCCATGTATTTTATATATTAAAAATAAATATTTGATTCTGGAATGAATAAATTACAAATTGGCCTTTACTGTGTTTTGACCAGAAAATATCTTGGTTTTTATTAAAACCTACTGTCATGTGGAACTCTGCCTTGTTTGAGCTCAGTAACCTCTTTTCCCATAATTTCTGTGCTCAGTTTTAGGAGTGAGAGTCTTGAAAAAAAAGTTTCATAGCTCTCCTGCACAAGAAGTGGTTTTAGGCTTCTTGGTTACACGGAGAATCTGAAAGTCTGAGAAAACAGTTCACCTTTTCCCATCATAGGAACATTCTTGGCCCAAAAAACTTTCATTCCCCCTGTAGATGACTTATTTTGTTTTGTTTCAGTGCTAGACAACGGAAGCTAGGCAGAAGATAAGCCATCTCTAAAAAGAAGATAAGACCTAATTACATTACAAGCTGGTAGAAGTCAGACTTGTTTAACAGCAAATACATAGCTTTTGTTCTCCCTTACAAAATCACTAAAGGGAAAGGTTTTTTTTTAATTATAGGGAATAAGCTCACAAACATTCTAGACTTTGATTTTCTTAGAGCTTTTGAATAAGACACCGTATAATACAGTTACATAGTTTACTTCCTTGGTCTCTTTCAGGAATCTTCAGAAGAAGTGTCATTAAATGCTTTGCAAAGGATCAGAAATGAGGTTTCTGCTGAATGATCAAGCTCCTAGACAATATTATAGCATAAATAAACAATGCCATACAATTTATTTCCTACATTCTTTGCCATATAATAAGCCTTTCTGAAGAAAAGCAAGGATCAGGTCCTATGACACTCCAGTTCACAAGCAGATTCAGTCAGGAATTCTAGTGCTAGAAAATGTAATCAAAGTGTGGCAATTAATTGCATCTTGCAATCATTAACTGTGTAAATTTGAGAAACAACACTACACATAGCTGCTGGTGGTGATAAACTGCTTCTCAGACACCTTCGTCCACATAATTCATTTTCCCTTTTGCTCTGTGTTAATTGGGACTATCGCTGACATTTCAAACATTCAAAGAGGTAAGAGAGCTGTCACTGAAAAAGGCAAATCAAAACAAATCATTCACCTAAAGTCCCATAGAAGGGATCCCTTATCCCCCCTGAATGCCAATGCCTTTTCCTGGTAATGAAAATTATGATACAGGCTGTTGAATCAGTGACAATTTTAACAATTTTAAAAATGAGACACTGATATAATTAGAAAATAAGAATTACCTTTGGGTAAAATGAATACTTCTGTTTAATTCTGACCTTGGAAATTTACTAGATAATAGCTTTTGAAACTGTTGCATTCAAGAAGAAAAGAAACCTGCCTTGGATAAGTTAGCTTTTTTTTTTTTTTTTTTTTTTTTTTGTGTGTGTGTATTTTCAGCTCAGAATTTCTTTAATGAACATGCTCTGTTTTTATAAAATGTTCACATTTCCAGAGATTTTAGAATCATAGAGTCATAGAACTTTTTGAGTTGGAAGGGACCCACAGGGATTATTGAGTCCAACTCCTGTCCCTGCGTAGGGCAATCCCAAGATTCAGACCATGTGTCTGAGGGCCTTGGCCAAATGCTTCTTGAATATTGGCAGGCTTGGTGCCATGACCACCTCCCTGGGGAGCCTGTTCCAATGCTCCACCACCCTCTGGGTGAAGAACCTTTTCCTAATGTCTAACCTAAACCTCCCCTGGCACATCCTCCTGCCGTTTCCTCTGGTCCTATCATTGGTCAGCAGAGAGAAGAGATCAACACCTGCCCCTCCTCTTCCCCTTATGAGGAAGTTATAGACTGTGATGAGGTCTTCTCTCAGTCTCCTTTTCTCCAGGCTGAACAAAACAAGTGACTTCAGCCTCTCCTCATATGGCTTCCCTCCTAAAACCTTCAACAGTTTTATGACCCTCCCCTGGACACTCTAGTAGTTTTATGTCCTTTTTATACTGAGGCCCCCAAAACTGCACACAGTACTTGAGGTGAGGCCACACCAGTGCAGAGAAGAGCGGGACAATCACCGCCCTTGACCAGCTTGCAATACAGTGCTTGATGCACCCCAGCACATGGTTGGTTGGCTGTGTAGTAGGCATTTGATTGAATTTCACTTGTTCCTGGAATAAAGCTGTCATTTGCATAAATGTAGCATGGTTACGCAAACTTTCAGATGGCTTAATTACAATAACTTAGACTGGGCAATTGAATTAAGTGTCAGTTGTTGACTGGAGTCCATAGAGCTTTGGCATCGATTCCAGGACTGCCATATATTTATAGGCACAGAGTTACATAAAGTGTAACTGGCGTAGTTTCTACTTCTGTGATCTAAAAATTGGAACATTTCCACTACAGTTCTATGTTCACCAGCATCAGTGGACATGTTGCATTGACATCACTTGGGTGGTGCCAAGCATGCATAATCGGGAGTTAAAAATGTTCCCCAAGCAACAGTAACTGCGTATCTTCAAGTTGGACTAAAACTTCATAGCAATGGCAAAAGGCCCTTCTCTGAGTTGGGGATCCCTTCTATTCCTCTCTCTTCCACCTAACCTCAAGGTCCTATTTCACTGTATTTAGTTTAAGAGACTTTCTAACAACTGTTCTCTAGAATATTTTTCTCATGGGCAAGCTAATAACTTGCCTCCTCCTAAAGTGAGCTCAAAGCTCCCTTCTCCTCAGTCTTATTTCTCAGGAAAAGCTGAACTGCATTGGCCCAAACCTTCTTGAAAGATTTTAGTTTGAGTCAGCTGCTCTGGTGGCTCAAAATGTGACTGAAAGAAGGAGTTTATTATAAAAAGTCTTGGGCAAATTTAATGACTGATAGCATTAAAAATCCAGCCTAAAATGGCATATAAACTAATCTAACTTGTCTAACTCAATTGTGCTTTAAATAAGATGGGGTTAATTTCCAATTTTTTTTCCTTTCTTTCTTTTTTGCATTGTTTTGTTTCGTGTGATTTTTTTTTTTAATAAATTACTTCGCTCTAACTCATATCTATTTAAAGAACATCCGCTTTTAAGGTATGGGAAGCTGAATCTGATTTTGGCCAAAACCTACAAAATTTTTGTATGTAACTTTAGTTTTGAGCATCTGGGATTGATCACGCTGAACCTGTATTAAAAAGAACACATTTGATTAATCCCAGATGTTCTAATATGGCACTGCCTCCCAAACTAACTGGATCAGGATGGGAAACAAATGAAAGGTAAATAGTTTAAAATTAAAGACCTAAGTAGGCTTAAATGTAGGCAAGTTGAAGGTGAAGGAGGTGGTGGCATTGTGTCTGAGTAGGTGTGGGGTCTTTACATTTTCTTTCTTTGCTTTTGAGCGCTGAAATCTCACACACACATTGAACTAGAGAAAAATACATAACCTTGCCAGTAAAGATGGTGTTTGGATCCAGTCTCTTTGGCTGGTATCTGCACTTCAACCCTGTTTCATTCCACAGGTGGCCATGTTAATAGTTTTCTAGCAACCTTTAATGGAACACTAGTACACATGGTAACTCCAAGGATAAGAAAAGCAAAGCAGAGTGATACTCAGATAATGGACTGGTAAATTTTTAGTAATTTCTAGGTAGCATAAGAGATAGAATAGCTAATTGATAAGAAAGCACATGGTAATTTAGTTATTTTCTTCCTATAGCTGACACATGTAATCATAGTAATGCCTTCGGCTGTTTCACTTTTTTCCTTTGGACTTTTTCTCGTCCATGTTTTTGGCTAAGCCAGGCATTTCAGTGCTTCATAAAATAATCTGGCATTTAATCTTCCCTGTTCTCCTACTTCCAACCCACTTAAAGTGTGAGAGAAATGTTCATACGGTAAAAACTTTGGTGTTACTGTACGATGGAGAGTTGTCCATGGTTTTTGTCCATGCAATGATCATGGCAAAGGGAAGCACCTTTCATTTCACAGTAGTGGCAGATCAGCAAAAATGTAATTGTTACCTTTCCCAAATTCCTTTGTAGGCATAAGTAACCAGTACTCATGCTTTTAGGTCTGTGATTAGGTCAAGTAGAACTAGAAGGGGAAAACAAAAAGAAGAAAAAGTAGTAGTGTTGACTAAATGTTGCAATTGAAACCAAATAGGAAATAAGCCTGAGATCTATTGAAATAAAAGAAAATTTCCCATTGCTTGTGCTTAAAAAGTAACAATTTTAGCTGGAATGCAAAGTAGAATTTATCCTCTGGTGTGGGCTGCTAAGCAGAGGTAAAACAGCTTTTGTGTTCCTTTTCACTAGGGGTAGCACAGTTTAAGATGCACTGTGGAAATCTTTCTGTCAAATTCAGCGATGCATCTTTCCTCAAAGTAACCTATAGCTAATTTTGTTTGCTCCAGTCTTATGTGGGAATTGCTATCTATTGTTTCAGGGCATCCTGGGCATTAACATCTTGATTGTTCATATCACTTTTATTTTCTTTATTTTCTTTTGTGCTTGGTTGAACCTTTTTTGTTAGTTTTATTTATAGCCAGAAATAATATGTATACTGTCCTCTAAGTGTGTGCATGTGTGCACACATTTGCTACCCCATGGAGCAGTACTGAAGAGCAATTTTTAACATCATGAGTCAGTTTCACTGGAAAAGTAAGTGCTGCATTATGGAAAAATTTAAGTGTTTCATTTTCTTGGATGAGAGTATACTTAAAGTCTGTACCTACAGAAACAAAAGCAAATGCCTTTTCAGGGCACAGCATTTTATTTTGTGACAAAGCAATTAATTGTGGAATCTGTGATTTTTTTTTAAAAAAATTAGATTACCTTTAAGATGTCTAAAGTATTGAATTGTATTTTTTCCACCGTAAATACAGAAATATAGTCCAGACAAATCCTAAGATAAATGTCATGATTTAATGATGGATACAATTATTAAATCATTAAAATGATTTAAATTGGATTAAAAAAGCACTAAAATGATACATTTCAAACAACATTAAAGACTTGATCAACATTCCAAAAAACTTAAAACTAATATATTAAAGCACATAAATCAATAATGATGATACAAATTCAACATGAAGACAGACTTTATGTAATAGAATATTAAAAATACTTCTCTTTAGAAGAAACAATAATGATTTAACCAGAACCGACAAAAGCAATATAAGTCATAGATAAGCTTCTTCCTTTGAACTACTCTTGCCTTTTTTTTAGGTGTCTTGCAATAGTGGATGATGTTTTACTATTTAGCATCGGATGTCTCAAGTGTAATAAAGTGCAGTCTGAGAATTTATTTCTTGGGAAAACTCCTGTTTGGGCTCTTATAAGCACAGCTGCAGTGGATCAGATTAAAAGTTCTGGTCTAAGATCCTGTTTCTGATTCTGCCAGTAGCAGATGTTTCAGGAAAGGGAATAAAAACTGAGTGAGTATAAAGTGATAGTCCTCATGGCATATCCTCTCAGATGCCAGCAATCTGTAATTAAAGGAAATCTTAAGCCAGAGATTGCATTTTGTGAACAACTCCCTTCTGTTTGTTCTTAAACCTGACTTCTGCTTACCCTTCTTCATTCTCTTAATATGAGGGCTTGTAAGTATCTATTAGCTGTTCACCACCTTCTTGTAATAGAATCATAGAATCATAGAATGGTTAGGATTGGAAAGGACCTTAAAGATCATCTAGTTCCAAGCCCCCTGCCATCAGCAGGGACACCTTCCACTAGACCAAGTTGCTCAAAGCCTCATCCAACCTGGCCTTAAACACTTCCAGGGAGGAGACATCCACAACTTCTCTGGGCAACCTGTTCCAGTGTCTGACCACCTTCACAGGAAAGAATTTCTTCTTCATATCTAATCTAAACCTACCCTCTTCCAGTTTAAAGCCATTACCCCTTGTTCTGTCACTACCTGTCCTTGTAAAAAGTCCCTCCCCAGCCTTCTTGTAGGCCCCCTTCAGGTACTGAAAGGCAGCTATAAGGTCTCCCCAAAACCTTCTTTTCTCCAGACTGTTATTTATACTTGTATTTATCTCTAGTCATACATCTTCTCAGTTGTCTTTTCTGTTGAGTTTTCAAGGTTTTGACTAAACTCTCCTTCCAAAAAGGCTATTCTAAATATCTGTCTTTTAAAAATGGATTAATCCTACTTACCTTTCAGAAATTACCTGAATTTTCCAAGTTAGGATCTTGATCACTCACCATTCCTGAAGAGAACCTCCATACAGTGAGTAAATTTAGATTACATTAAGCCAGGTCTCAAGAGCTAAGTTCCAAACTATTCAGAAAGACCAGCTGTGTACTTCTGCAGCTCCTGACAAAGGTGTAGTATAATGGACAGGGCACAAGAATTGTATATTCTTTGATATTTACTGATGAAAATTCTGTTACATTTGTTATTTTAAGGTAAATGATATTTTGGGCATGTGATTCTTTATCCTTTTATATCTTTTTCATGGAAAAAGGGGCCTCCAATTTATTTCAAGTGGTGAGTCTGTTCTGACTAGATGAGCTCGGTCCTCAAAGAAAGTGCATTTGAGATGTAGATATTCTGCAGAGAACGAGTGTTTTTAAGTTTGTTGACTCAGACAACTGGGTGTTGCTTTCTTGAAATCAGTGGAGCAGTTCTGATTTACAGCAGCTGCAAAACTAGCTGGCTTTTTTTTGTTGTTGGGTTTTTTTTTTTGTTTATTTAGCCATTACAACATGATAATGAAGGATCCAGCTGGCCATGAACTTTTATCATTCCAGTATGCTCTTCTAGGTCAGATATTAGAAAAGATATTTGTTTCACCAGACTCTTGCAGATCTAGGGCATTTAAGAAGTGCCAAGAGGCTGAGGTACAAACACAAGCATAATATGTCAACAGAAAAGTTGTATTTTCTTTGAACCACTGCAGAAAAAACTCTAGGTTTTCTGTGTGTTTGACAGAAAATGATAGACCTGTTGGGCAGGCAAGTTACAGCACAGAAATGAGGAGTTCCGTTTACTGTCAAGGTAGCTTAGATACTAGGATGGGTAACTCAAGTTAGATGATATACATATTTCCTCAGTAGATTTACATATTTGCACCAACTGTTATCAGCAGTTTGAAACTGAAGGTTTAGAATTCCAATTTTTATGTGACACAGTATGAACAATAAAAAAAAATCTCCTACTAGTACTAGCAGCATATGCTATGTCCAGAAGAGGAAGACAATTAATTACTTGTTTTTTGTGATAATGGGGAATAAAATCTCAAGTTTAGTGCAAAAATCAGTAGTGCTGATGAAAACTTGATGTTGCAAAAAACCCAAGAGTTTATCATTGACTGCTAAACACAGTCTGTTGTAATACCTGCAAAAATAGATAATCCTGGAGTGAATTATCTAAGTTAAAATAACTGTGTATGCAGTATTCACTTGCATACTGAACAGAACAACTGCTGTTTAGATGCAGCAAAATGGCAACATATGCACTATTCATTTGCAAAACAAATAACACAGTTGAATGAGAGCCACATGGATGGAATATATTGAAATAATTAGGATGAAGGGGATGTGAGATCTGCCATCATTTATACAAAGAGCGACAAAACTGTGAAAGTAAGTGCAATTTTGGGGTGTGAGGAGTTAAAGTAATAGGGATAATTCATTATCATTATTTTAAAGAGGTTGTTAAGATATTTTGTCTTCACTTCAAGTTACTATACCAGATTTTGGTGTGATAAATTCACAAGGAGGAATATATTCAAGCTGATTTACTCGGAAACAAACATTTAAGTGCTGTGGGCTAATCTGGACCTAATGAAGATACGGAGCATGAAGTAGTCTTTTCCCAGGAGAACACCGAGCAGGGCTGTGCTCCACAGTACAAGGGCTGTTACAAGCATTGGGTTGGATCTAAACCCAAAGCATTTCCTTTCTAGATCTCTGCTGTCCAGAGTGAAAATTGCAAGCTTGCATTTAAGTATGAATTCTTCCTATATAATAACTGGGGATAAACAGGAGTCGTAAAAAGATGTCAGAAACAGCCCATGTGATCTTGTGGTTCTACAAAGTCAGGACCCTCACAAGGGTGCTTTTGGCAGACATTCAGATTGCCTTTGGTCTAGTTCTAAAACTAAATACCTGTTCCCACAAATGCTATTTAGATAGTCCAGCTCTGCTATTTAAATAGTTCACCTGGGAGAAGTGCCTTCATCTGAAGGTCTCCAAAGACACCTAAGCTGGGAGCTCATCTCTCTCCATAGGAACTCTGTTCCCCTCACGGTGCATTTTGCCTAGTGCCTAAGCAGCACACTCCTTAAAGCCAGCCCATAGGCAGTAACAGAGCTGTGCTGAAGGAGATATTTCTGCACCCATGAGGGATTCAGGGTGGCTTCCTTCTTAACTGTTGTTTCCATACTTCCCTAAGAAATGGGACAAAAGTATTGTAGTTTTCCTTAGCCTGAGGAATTTGTATCGAAGCAGCAGAAAAGCACCCTAATAACTGGGCTACAGGGCCTGTCTCTGTATTACTGCTTTTGCTATTTATTGTCAAATGTGTAAGCCTTCTTGGACCAGGAATTGAAATGTAGGACTCATAAAGGGGGTGGGATGCAAAGACGGCCTTATTTTCATCTTAGCCAGTCTGAGTGAATCCAAGTCTACTACTTCTCACGTAAATGCTCCATCATCTATATTTAATGATTTATGTATAATAAATATTTATATATATAAATATTATATATATAAAAT
>NW_010312806.1:0-9254 GCF_000700745.2 Antrostomus carolinensis
CAGCCTGCAGCCTTGCTCAGCCTGGTGCAGCTCTCCCTGCCTGCAGCTTCCCTGGCTGTGAAAATGAGGGGTCCTGGCAGGTGGTGGCCAAATTCTACAGGTCCCCTCTTGGAAATGGCCGCGTGTGGCCTGGGGCCGCTGCTGCCAGGGAGAGTGGCGAGGGGTGATCTGGGCTGGGAACAGAAAATAAACAGGGCTTGGCAAGACTGCGAGCCTGCCCGGAGCTGGGTTTGGGGCTAAACGAAGAAATACATGGTTGAAATTTGGTATCAACAGCAAAAAAACCTCTCCCCAGACTCTTTCCTGCCCTAGTTGATATGAGAGCTACAGAGATGAGACCTGGAACGCTCCCTGGAGCTGCAGAGAGCCATGTCCTTCAGCACCAGGCTGGGTTTACTCCCGTGGCTGTTGCCCTCTGCCTAGGGATGAAGTCTTGTGGCTGGCCTGCTGTCCTTGGCCCTCTGCCTGCACAGATCCGTGAGGGACGTGGGAGTTAGTGAGCCACGGACTGACAGCGTGTCCCTAATAGCCAGACACAAACCCACGGCTGTGCTGGAGCCAGCTCTGTAACCTCGGTGAGGAGCACAGGTGGCTCTTGGAGCGCGAAGTTCAGTGTGTTACTGATACAGGGTAGCTCATTACATCCTTTACCATCCCCAGGAAGAAAAAGGACTGTCTCATAGACTTTAATTCCAAGTGAAGCTCATAATTATCTGGAGTTGCAAGAGGAAGCTGCCTTTCACTTGTCTTTATTAAAGTAGAAAAATATAAGGTGCTCCGATCTTGTTGCTTGGCAATGTGACAGCTGATGGAAGCATCAGATACAGTTCCTTTGATTTTTGAAATGTGTTGCTTTTGTGTTTGGGAAGGTCGGTCAGGCCCATATTTCAATAGTTTATGGACACAGAATCTCAAAGCTGACACAGATACTCGGTTGCTAAGGAAGCTACAGCTCTATTCCAGGGAGCATGAAGTGTGCAATCCAGAAAGCAATTTCTGGCCCTAGAGAAGCTGCCTCGCTTTTGGCTCTTCAGAAGGAGAAAGGGAAGTGATCGGAGACAACAGATACAGAAAAATGCAGGTCATGTTAGAGCCATAAGGTTTACTATTTCAATCTGTGATGGAAGAAGAGAAATGAGCATTACTGAAAAATAGGACAAAGGAATGAAAACATCTGCGCTGTTCTAATTAAATCTCAGTGCAACAACTCATGCACTATTTCCTGTTCAAACCTCACCTCGTGACAACACTGAGAAGAGAAACCAGTGCAAACTCAACCCAGGGTTAGTTCTGACTAATTCCTACCTTTTCTTTGGAGGCACTGTCTGTGTGAGGGCACATTTCCACCCTAAGTACACTAATTCTTCTCCATATTGCTCATATTCTACACTATAGTGATAGGATTCACTTGCTTACTTGTCAGGGTTTCCAATGCTGTAGGTGTTGAGCACTTTCAGGAGCTCAGGAGTATTTTTATCTTGTGATTCTCATAACATGAAGTGTTCCAGAAGAGCTGGTGGTCAGACATGGTCCTGTGTATTGCCTTGTAACTGCAGGTGCAAAAAGACAACAAGAAATCTTGGTCTCTTCAACTTGGTCTGTAAAATATAGTGGCCTATATTGAAAATATTCAATATTTGAAAATATTGAATTGAAAAATATTCAACTGGCTCAGCTGAATACCTGGGGCCCTGGGATAGGGACCCTACGGGACCAGGTTTGGAAATGTCACAGTTGAGAGCTGTAGAGGCATTTCAATGCTTCTTCCTATTTTTCTAACTGAAATGTAAAATGACACAAATGCTGAGTCTATTCAGGCTACTGCTCTAGAAGCCACTTTTTCACCTGTCTGTCATCTCTCCCTTTCAGATGCCTGAAACCAGACCTTTGCTTGCAAGATTCCTTATTCCTTGGCACTGCCCAAGCCCCTGTAAGGCTGTTAGCAGCATCTTACAGCGTCCTGTCCTTGCTGCTGCATTTTCCCCCTATGACCTGACTATATCTTGTAGCAAACCACTTGCCATGCTGTCCTCATTTCAATTCCTCGTAGCACTTCTTTACGAGCAAACTGACCCCCTCTTGTAGTGTTAGAAGCATGTTCTCCTTTTCCACATTTATAAACGTTTTGTTGTTTGGGGTTTTTTTGTTTGTTTGTTTTTTTAACTGATTTTGTATTTACCTTTCTGAACCATGCTGGAACAACACTCTGTCGTTTTGTGTGTTGCATAAAATGGCTCAGTATCGTCTCAGCAGCCCTCTAAGTATCAGATATTACTTGAATAGTCTTAGGGGATATGTGAAGATGGAACAAGGCCCCTGGAGGTGTCAGCATCTCTCTTAAAATGTTCCTTTCTGGTTGAGAGCGAGATGCATGACCAGGGTTGTAAGGAAAGCCGTGCTACATGACAAGATGCGGAACAAGGAATTAATCTTAGAAATTGCATGCTAGCTCATATTGTTGCTGTGAGCGAGGATCACAGAGCTGGCACTTCTGTGCTTGCAAGAAACAGTAGATTATTTTGTGGGTAGCAAAAGTCTGGCCTAGATGTGCCTGAACTGGGCATGAGTCAATCAGTGTCACTGATGCTGTATCTAACGGATGGGCTCGTGCTATGGGAGCACCTTTAGCTCACGTTCTCTCTCAGTTAACATCAGCAAGACCAGCAGGCAGTGACAGGGGGGAGCACCGTGCTCGCCGGAGCCGCGGGGTTGCTCTGTGTGCTGTCACGTTCCCCCAGGTGTGGGATCCAGACAGATGCCTTTCGGGGCACTTTGTGAACGTCGGTTGGGTAATCTTGTATTGACAGTCTGAGAACTGACAAGCTTTCACACATCTGGTTCCCTCAAAAAGGCTTGATGTCGACTCTAACTTGTTGAGGGCTGTTCTGGGCATTTTTGGTTTTAATCCAGCCCACAGGCATTCATAAAATGCCAATGAGGGAAGGGGAGCTGGAATAAGAAGCTTTCCAAGTTGTGAAGCAAAATCAGCTTAACTTAAAAAAAAAGAAAAAGAGATGAGGAAGGGGAGGAATCTGTGTGTGTGTGCAGTACGGACTCAGTGTGGCTGTGCTATGCTTATGTCTTACTGGGAATCTGTGAAAGCTGTATAAACTGCCATGTCTGATCCCAGGCTGCTGATAGCCCTGAATTCCTGGGGAATAATTGATTCAGCACTTCTCATTAGTATGCTGCTCATTTTAGCATGAGGCCTAATTGTGTTTATTTCCACAAAGCTGCATCAACACAAAAAGCTTGTTTATTATTTTTGAGGAAGAGGAGGGATCACAGTGGGTTGTTCTAAGGGGAATTTTTGTGAAACAATGGTGTTTCAGCATCTTATAAGACTGGTGAGAGACGCTGCACAAACTTGAAATTAATCAGTTGCAAAGCTTCAATGTGGACTTCTCCTCCATCCCCTACCAAAACTAGACTTACAGGAGCCCCACACCAAATTATATTGATGTTTGAGGGATTTGCTGTTCTGAGACTGATTCTCTTATTGCAGACACTAAGGTTTCATCCTACCCTAAGGATTTGATGTTCTATCTTACTTTCTACATCTTGGCTTTAAGATGAAATAAAACTGTGGGTAAATAACAGCTGGACATTTTGTGAGATAAGCCTTGGTGCAGGGCACTGTGTCCTCACACACTTTTATAGCCACTTGACATAAGGCAACTTATCCATGTTTCTCTGAGGGATGGAGAAATTCCTTCTGTTTTTCTTGTTTTCTGTTTTTCAGGCTCTTCATCTCAGAAGTTATCATATGAGGCAATCTGTGTTATGTCAACAAATACATTTTGAATACAGGGCAAGAAGTTTTTTGCTTTCCATAGTTTGCATATTCTTGGTTGGCTAGAATATTAGTTTGGTGAATTTGTTAAAGATTTAGTGTGTATGAGGCCACAAGCAAAACTGCAAACTTACTCCTGTAACATGAGAGATCCAGAAGTGTTTCTTTCCTTCACAGCAAAGATTGCATCTCTTCCCAAGATAAAGTCACAGTATATCTTTTTTTTTTTTCTTACTTCTTTATATTTTCCTAAAGGCACCTGGAGCATACCCTAATTTTTCATATTTTAGAATTGCATTTACAGAACTGTTGATTTACTGCAGAAAAAAAAACCCAAACCAAAAAAACCAAAATCCCTTTGGTAAAAAGTCTAGATGGACACTATGGATAATTTTTTCGCAGGATGACTAAAAGTTAAAATAATTTGTGTATGTAATTAGCAGGTGTGCAGGTTAGGAGAAAAATTGAGGTTCTTTGATAAATGCTTGAGGTTTTTTGCATGATCCTAGGCAGAAAGTCAGAACCAGAAGTGATGCATAAGAACAGTGTTTGTAACCTCATCCTGGCACACATGTGGCTCTGGTTTTTGCCTCTTGGGTCCCAAGCTGCAATGCCAGATTGCTTTTGTGCTAGTTTATTTTTGCTTGCAAACTACAAAATGGACACAGGAGACAAATTTGATGGTGATTTGATGCTAAATTGAAATTTAGTTCTGAAGTAGCCTTGTCCTGTTCTGTGGGAACCTGTATTTTATGTACAGTTCTATAATGCACCTGAAATCGTGTCTTGTGTCAACACTATTGTTCTCTCTTCTCTCTTTGCCTGTGTTATAAGAGAGGGAGTGCTGCTGTGTGCTACTTGTGTAGAAATTGTAAATTCCTCTCAAATACAGCGAGAAAGTAGGGATTCCCTAAGAGCATCCAACAACTGAGATCAGAAATAGGCTTAATGCCATCTTACAACAGAATCTGTAGGAGGGATGTAGTTTTTGCAACTGGAATTAGCTTACCAAACTGTTACTGATTGCCATGATATTTTTAGTGTGCATTTTGGGAAGCCTTGATGAAAATAGGCATAAGGACCCTTCCTCCTGTGGGGAGCATGTGTGCATGTTCTTAATTCTGACAAGCATAAGAAAAAATTGAGTACAAGTTCAAAAGATGAATATGTTTTGCACTACTTTCTTGTACTAAGGGATATAAATACATATATTTTCTAAACTGGAGATGTAAGAAGCAAGCAAGTTCCAAAGAAAACTGGTTTATCAATTACATTGGGGGGTGGCTGTGGATCTTTTTATCCTTCGAACAGGAACCCTAAGCTATTGGACTACATTGTGTTGTGAATGTGTTGTCGTCTGTGGTTTCTGTGCAGCTGGCATAAAAGACAAACATGCCCTTTAAGAAATTGCTCAGCTCCTTGAAATTTACTCATTCATCTGTCCACCCTTCTCTCACCATCTGTTTCTTTTACTGTGGACATATGAAGTTGCTCCATCCCTGCAGCAAATTGCAGCCTGGATGGTTCAAAATCAGGCTTTTGCAGGAAGCAGAGTTTCAAGCACGGATGGGTTTGCTTCTCCAAGGTGTAGCCTTATAAAGAAGCTGGGTTTTGTATTCCAGCTGCACAGCTGCAAACTCCTTCAAGACACTACAGACTTGTATCTCTTTGTCTCTGGTTCTAGGATGCCAGGCTGGAGGAAGAGCCTTGGGTTTTGTCTGCAGAGAACGCAGGACAGAGGTAAGGCAAGAGGGGAATACGACAGCAAAGGGGGAGACTATAATCTAGGGGATGCTAATGAGAAGAGCTGGGGTTCAGTGCTCCTTTTTCTCCTTTCTGATATTACTGAAGCTGTAGGATCTATTGCAAAACTTGTGATTTTTTATTTAAAAGACAAAACCACAACATAGCTTTCCCATTAGAAAGCATATTTTTGACTTGAAATCTGTTCCTCTTCCAACATACTGGTCCAGATCTCCATTAGGACGTTGTTAATGAATGCATTCCTCAGCTCTGTCCCTAATCTGAACCTGGCCTGGCAGGTACAGCTTTTACAGAGGTGAAGTTATAGCTATTAAAAGCCACCTACCAGAGAATAACAGTTGGGAACTTTAAAGCTCATGTACCTACTTCATGCTCAGTTTTTCTTCTTTTAAAGAAAACACTGGGTTATTGATTGTGTCAGGTAGAGAGACATATGCTCATTGCAGATGTAACTTTTGAAAGAGCCTACTTTCTAGCTTTGAGTTTAATCCCTGTTATTTATGTTCATTTAGTGTCAGGGGGATGATGTGAGCTGTATTTATTTCACCTTCAGTGCTTGTGAAATGCTTCTGTTTATATCGCACTGTTTGGGCTGAATTATTTTATACCATCAGGCTCGTGGCAGCAAATTCATGTTTTCTGACATGGTGGCAGGGATCTGGGTCCTGTAGCACATTGCTAGACTACTTTGGAGGAGGGGGGATAATTTATATTTACTAGTCCTACGATATCATTGAATTGCTGTTGGTGCTTTTAAACATATATTGCATGGTTTCACTAAAGTGAACTGAGTGGGATTTCAGTTCAGTACAAAGCCACATGTTTTGTTTTTTTTTTTTCCTTAGAACCACAGAAAACTATCCTGAGGTTTCTCCTTTGTCTTCTCAGGCTAGAAATGCCAAAGCATGTGTCTGTTTAAAGAATAAATGTATATATATGTAAAAAAATCTTTGTTCTGTTGGTTATCAATGATCCTTGAATTGCACTTTGAGATGTAGACATGAAGACATTCCTTCTGCACCCTTTCTGTTTATGGAGGGTCTAGTTCTTGACATGGAGCAGAAGATGGGCTGGCATAATTGAGCAAATGATGGCTCCACATGTGATTTCCCAATGCATAGGAGTGATTAAATCTGCGTACTGGGGCAGGATGTATCTCTGGCATATGAACATTTTTACCTTGATGCACTGGAGAGATTTAAATCAGCGTATTTGGGTATGGAGTTTCTCTGCCATATGGGCATTAGTTACCTCGCAGTCATCTACCATATGCCTGTGTAGACAGCTAAGTGGCAGCTATGATTAATTTATTAAGAATAGAAATATACCCCGTATATATATTTATGCTCTGATATTCTGGTAGTAAAAAGCTGCTGTTAGATGTTTTAGAACTAAGGGACTTTTCCCCCCACTGTAGCTCAAAGCCTTGATCCATTCTAGTTTGGATTCCCCTTTATTTTCAGCACTTAGATTTATCTGCAATAAAGTGTTCTTTCACTATCCACCATCCCATCAATTGCCCCCAAAACAAGAAGTGGAGGAGGTAAGTTTATCTTTCTGGACAAAGTCGTTGAGCATCGTGCATGTTGGAGGAGATGCTCCAAAGGCTGTATAGCAAAATCTTGCCCAGGAAAAGAGATAGCAGAGTCTAAGAAAGAAAGGGATAGCTGTGGATGGCTCAGCCCCAGCTTCCCTCTGCAGCAATGTCACCGAGGTGAGTCACTCGTGTGAGGAAGGGGACTGCAACGCGGTAGATGGCAGTACGAGACTGTTGTTACAGCCACGTAGTTCCTATCTCAGCAGTGCTGTGAGCACTTAGCAGAGGTGACCTGACATAAATGAGCATCTTCCCCTGCAGTTCCCTCTCATCTCTCCTGCATTTGAGGAGTAAATTGATTTCTGGCCCCCATTCCCCCAGTCCCGTACATGTAAAGGTGAGAAATAAAACAAGTGAAGAACCCAGAACTGTAAGAAGACTCTGGATTTCAGGCTGCCAGTTCAGATTCTGCGTGGGTTAGTGGGACTCGAGTTTTGGCTCCTGCTTTGGCCAGCTCTCTGAAATAACAGTTAGACAAGTGTTTGTATGTTACGTAGCATGAGTGTAGCAGCTGCCAGCCTTTTGAACTCACAGCTGACAACGGCTTTGCTAGGGATGAGAATGAAGATGAAATAGGTAAGGGATTCTCCAAAAGGGCTGTTAGCTTTTCAGGGGCACCAAAACACACACCCTAAGGAAATCCAAGTTTCTTTTGCTTGAGTGATCCCTGTCCTGTTGTTGAACAGGACTCCAGCCCCGAGGACAGGCCTCCTGATACAAAAGTTACTTAAAATAGAAGTGGAGAAGGCACCACAGTGTTGCTATATGTATCACAAAAGAAAGCTTAGAGTGATTATAGATGTTATTTTAGAAATAATTGAGAAAAGAAATATTGACTCTCTGTACATAGAGAGAGCTTGGAAGTGTGTGTGGCACTGCTGCCATTAGTCAAATATAGACAAGCAGAATGAGAACTAGAATAATACTTCAAAATGAATAACTGCATCAGGCAAAAGTCCAATGATTGCTTTATTAAAGCCTTGATGAGTGCCAAGCAACTCCTCAGCTATACCAAGGATCTGTACAAAATGTAAATTCCAGTGTTTTATGAAACACTGGAGGAGGGAGCCTGCACTACATGGGAGTGGAGGGGGCTTTACATTTTTTAACTCTTGCCCAAAGTACTTGTTTCCTTGCCAGCTAGTTTGGGAGAGATCAGAACACTGAAACGGCAATTATTGCCTTTTTTCATCCCCTTTGAATGTACACACAAAAATATAGAGCGTTTCCATTAAGACCAAGTCAATATCAATGATTTCCAACTGTCTTGCCTCTTTCTCTGATCTGAAATAGACTGCAGTCATTAATGTGTTACTGACAGCTGGAGCTGGGTCACAATGAGAAGGACGAGGAAGCAAGACAGTCATAGTAATGACTTTTAACATATGTTGACAGGGCTGTAGTGCTGCTTTCTGCACCCTGCTCATTTCTTGAACTGCTTCTGTTCACCAATGAGAAAAAAAACAACCATTGAATTTTATCTAGTGGCAACATTGAAAGGAGTCTTCATGAGATGCAAATGCTGATATTCCTTACTAAGAAATGGATGGATAATATTTCTCTGCTTACTAGCAAGTGTGGTAGTTCCAAGTGGTTTTTGGTGGAATAGATGAGTGCTCCATGCGAGCTCTGGTTTAAAAGAAGCTCAGGAGGAAGCCCGAGACTGTGGCATGATTGAAGAGTGGGCCCAAGCCTGTCTTCATGTCCTGAGCCATCTGCCACTGATGCACAACTGAAACGCAATTTACAAACTTGTTTAGCACAGGTCCTAGTTCATGGGGTCTGGGTGGAGTAGGATCAGCAGGACCAAACATGTCAGAATCAAACCTGCCAGCTGCTGCCCTGAGTCTGACTGTCCAGAGCACCCGGGATGGCTGGTCTTGTCCTCCCTTCCCTTCCAGTGTAGTTGTAAATGGAGTTCCAGGCATGGCAGGTACTGCTGTCATGTTAATAGATGGCACAGAAGTGCTTCTGCTATGAATTTCTTTCATGGTTGCTAAAAGACACTAAGCTATTCCTGGGAGAAATGACAAATCCCAGGTGAGCAACTTTTTTTACTTGCATAGCTGGTAACCAAGCAAGACGCAGTTTGGAAGTGTA
>NW_010312806.1:9286-13722 GCF_000700745.2 Antrostomus carolinensis
TTTATCAATTGGGAAATCAAAGCAAAATGTAGAGCATGTCCTAACTGGAAACTTTCCTAGGCTGAGATCTGATACCTGGGGTTCCTGGTGGTGCAGAGCTGACTATCCTGTACCTGATAACTCTTTTGCTTGAGTGATTTGTAAAACATCCCTGAGGCACCTCTGCAATGAGGAGCAGAGATTAAACCTCATGTAGCCAGAGGCAAATCTTGCTGTAAACGAAAACCTTTCTATACCAATGGGATGGTATGGGGATCTTTACTGTGGTTAAGTGATGACAACCACTGTTCTTGGGTGAGAGGACTGTGTGACTCAGTGAAGGTGAGCACTTGCACATGGTGCAAATGGGTGACATTTTATTAGTGATGTTGTGTGTGTGTCTAAGGGAAGAGATGGTGTGCGTGAGGGAGAAATTAACAGAAGCGAAAAAGGGAAGGAGGGAGTCCAGAAAACAGTTTTGAAAGGGAAAGAACATGTTTCCAGCAACAGCATCTCCAATCACAAGTTAGAAAAGTGGCTCTTGCCTTGCTCTGTGTAAATCCAGGCTTCTTTTAAAATTCTCCTCTCTTCCTAAATAACAGTCCAGATCACTCAACATCTTCACAGTAACCCAGGCAAAGGTGTCTGCTGACCAGCCTGAGGAGGCCTTCCCACTGGGTGGGACCAAATGGCTTTGTCTCTTACCTTGTACAGTTGTAAGCAAATATTAACAGTCACCTCAATGTATTGAATTTTTGAAATCTGCCTTGGCAGCCTGGAGATCGATAGGGAGCTGCTGCAGCGGAGCTCTGGGCACTGCACAGCCCTAACCCCCCCATTAGCAGGGGAAGAGGCATGGACCTCTGAGTCTTGCTTAAACACCGATGTGTTTGGGTGAGCAGTGAGGAAGATGCAAAGCTCCTCTGGCTTTGTCTTGCTACGTTGTTTAGGCCTCCCAACACCATCTTGCATGTTGCTGGGTCACGGGGAGGTAAATGTGGAGAATCTCTGTGGTGGGACATTGGCAGTAAGTGATGAGATTGTCTTTGGGAACACAAAGTGGACATCCAGTCTAGTGATCTTGGCAGAAAAGGTGACTGGTGTTTGTGGCTTGCTCCAAACAGCATCGGAAAGTTAAGAACCCTCAAAGGAAGCGAAGCCAAAGCTTTGGCACTAGCATCAGCCTAGCAGTTGTGTCAGCGAAGACAGGCCTTGTGCCCAGAAGAGACCTGCTGACAGAGGTGTTGCAGGACGAGGAGAGCTAAGTGGAGATACCTCAAACCACTGGGTTTGCTGGCTGGCAGGCAGCCTCACTGCCTCAGTCCTCAGAGCTTGTTGCACACTTACTTTGCAGGGTTCTTGCAGAATGAAGGTGACTTTGGAAGGAGGAGAAGGACTGGTCTGAGCACCTTTGTGCTTATGCTGTAATTTCCAAGGAAGGAGGTGAGGAACCAGCTTCGGAGCTGACTCCAAGTGTGCCTTTGGGACAGAAACAAGGAGCACTCAAGCTACCTTCTGTCAGGAACAGAGCACAGCAGTGACCATATCCTCATGGTGCCCATAAACGGGTGTATATTTGTGTCAATGAAATCCAAAGACATTCTTTTTGTTTGTCTAAAAGGTACTCAGCCTTTCAGAGAGGTAAGTATCACCCAGAAGAGGCAGAATGACAGGTTGCTTACAGCCTTCAAAACCTAGTTGGACATCAGCACTTCTGCAGAAGCCCATAGTACGAATGTATGTCCTGAAGTTCCTAACAAGAAGCAGTCATCAAAACAAATAAACTGTTTATACTGCCTGTGTTAAAGGCAAAACAGAACCAAGTGGATTAGTAAGTAAACTTGCTATTAATCAGCCTCTGGTAGTAGGAGCAAAATGAGGATAATCCATTTTAAAACTGCCTTTAACCTTCTACCATGACAACATTATTTTAACATTCCATGATCTCAAAGCTGTTCACTGCTGCCTGTGGGTTCTGGGACATGCTGCTGCACACAGGTAAGAGCGTAGCAGTCACCAGTGAAACAAAACCACCCTGATGCTGTGTTGTGACAGAGATCTGTGCCTTGTATCCCCAGTCCCTTTCCATGTGCCTGGGAGGGGAAAGTAGATACTGGTTCTTCATTAAAGCAGCTGTGTGCTATTTACATGTCATAGTGGGATGGAAATAGGTTGCCCTGTCTGCCTTGTGGACAGCTGTAAGGATACAGGGTGCCCTGCTTCGACACTCAGCAAAGTAGCCCAGCCTTCATAGAGAAAGAAAATTTTTTACTTAATTAAGTCCAGGAGAGGGAGAGAGAAAGGAAAAGATTATTCTAGATACCTAAATAGATTTCCTTTGTGCAGGATCACATAGGTCAAAGTAATTTCTGGCTTGATCTGAACTATTGAATACTGCCAGGCAGTAGCAGCAGGTCAATATGGGAAGGGAAAGCCTACAGTCCTCTCTATTTCCTCAGAGGATTTCATGATGCCTACTGAATATTGTTGAAACAGTGTGGCCTTAGTGGCTGCCCCCTCACTTCTTCACTCAAGTACATCTTCACTCAAGCTGCTGGGAATGCTGGGAGGATGGAACACCACTCCTGAGGGTCTCTCAAGTGCCAGATCCTCACTGGCTCAGAAAAGGCAAAAGAAGAACTCTTAAATCACTTGGTTTGGAGCTGAAAGTGAAGATTGTCTCATTTCACCAACTTTCCTGGTTGCAGGGAGTCAGTTTATTTTCATTGTGGGTTAATGAAGTGTGACAGCAGAATTTGCTGGAGATGTCTGGAGACATAGAGATCAAGGAAAAAATGGAAGCTAAAAAGCCTGGACATTCTCCCTTAACCCTTGCAGGAAAATGGGATTTGTACTTGGGAGCCTCCTCTCACCACACATGCGATATCACTGCTCACCGCCCTGTACATACAGTGTGCAGGGGAGTGTGAGATCTGTCCCACTTGAAAAGCCTGGTTTGTGTGCTTGGTGACAGACCTGAACCTTTGCTCAGTAGCCAACTCCTGAGACTGGAAAACTTGGTGCTTTTGTCTTTTCTTCTTACAGCTGCAGTGGTATTTAAAGCACAGTGGATGCAACTCTCTAATCTGCCAAAGAAAGCTGCTGAGAGGGAGGTGCAGAGCTCAAAGCTACCGAGGGCTACAGAGATTATGTTCCCTACAAACCTGTTAAGAGCAAACTTGTAACTCAAGATCTACCGTCATCCCTCCAGCCCTAGAGAGACACCCAACACACATGCAAGGAAAACTTGTTTTTTCTCTGAGCTATGCTGGCTGTTGAGGCCACAGGCACTGCGGGGCAGAGACCTCACCTATTGTCCAACTGATAAGCAACTGGGACTTCTGTCATGCTGTACTCTGTGTGTTCCTCAGTGGGGCTAGGACTGCCAGCTGGTGAAACACTCAATGAACAAGCGCATAGTTAAGTCACCAGTTGATCAAAATCAGTTGCCCTGTCCCAGGGCATGTGGCCAAAGAGGAATCTCTGCCTCACAAATTTGGTTTGACACCATTTCTGCAGGATGGTGCAGCTGGCTGGGGGGACAGCAGCACTTTCTGAAGTTGACACAGCATCCACATCACCCTGGTGCCTAAAACTCTACAGCTGGACATTTCAGTCACACAGAGAGATGAGACACTGCTCAGGGACATGGATATTCACTTCTGAGGTTTCCTATGGACTTTCTGCTGCTTGAAATATCTCTCCCTGACTGCGCTCCAAAGATGTACCGTAGCATCTGCCTTACACTGATTCTGCTTATGAATTCACTACCAGTGTTTTTTGCTATGTTTTGTTTCCTCTACCACAGTTTCCCATTTGAGAACTGAAGTTGGGCTCATGTGCTGTGTTTGAGAAAATCTCACCACACTAGCTTTGGTTCTTTCTACAATAATGTATGTGTCAAATTCAATTGTTAAAAGCCCTGAACTACATTTTCAGCTGGTAATGTGCTTGCTATTTTCAAGTTTCATTATTTCCATGGCACCAATGTCTTTTAAAAGTAGCCATGATGGTCTAAAGAGATTTAAGGGAGAGAATCTTTTGTAAGATCAGACAGTGTAAATGACAAAAAACAATGAGCTTTTAGGTACAAAAAGTGTTGATTTGACCTTACCTTTAAAAGCCCCTTCCTCTGTCCTGTTTTCCTCAGACTCTCATTACTTTTCTCGAGAGCAATGTTAGATCAGTAATGATCACTTTTCTGGGAATCCTTTTGTAATACCCAGAATCTGAATATCATCAAGCAATTATAAATTACAGCTGAGGAAACTAAGGCCCAGAAAGGGAAGGTGATTTGTTTGTGTGGGTGGTTGAGTCACTCCTTTAACTCAACAGCATTTGTCTCCGTGTGCTGGGTTTTAACTATTGAATAAGCATCGTCTCCTTCTACCAGGATGTATGGTGGCTTCAGATTGCTTCTCTAAGAAGCTTCTGAGTTTTGCTGTCAACTAGAATAT
>NW_010312807.1:0-21725 GCF_000700745.2 Antrostomus carolinensis
GGGGTGAGCTGCTCACGCAGTGGAGGTGGGCCTGGTGGCCCGGGGCGTGGTCGCCCGGGGCATGGTCGCCCTGCGGTTCGATGCTGGGGTTCCCCAGTGCCTGGGTGCCGTCACCCCTTCCCCGCACACCTCACCCCAGCTGCTGCTGGGTGTCCGGCACTCTAGAGCCGCGGGAGGGAGCCCCCGGACTGGCGCTGCCACCGGAGCAGCCACCACAGGGGCTGGTGACAGCAATGGTGACGCCAGGGCACGACGGGCTGGACGCCTTTCCAAAGCCCTGGGCACTGCGGTCCCACAGTGTCAGAAGTGAGAAGGGAAAGAAACATAAATTACGAGTGTTATGCACACTTTCTACACCTGGCAGTTCTTCAGGGTCTGCCTCAGCAGATCTGGCTGTCCAGAGCCAGCGCAGCCGCGGCTGAAGTCCCCTGTGATGGCTGAAGTCCCCTGTGATGGCTGCAGGCCCTGATACCAGAACCTTAAAACAATTCAGTCACCCGAAAAAGAACAACCCCCAGGTTGTGTACAGATAAGACAAATGAGCCTACATACCAGAGAGAAGCCAAGCCTACTAGAGAACAATGCTAGCAAGGAAACAGGAGGATTCTCAAGGCCAGATCAGTGCATCCTGACTCTGCTGACTGAGTTACAAAGACAGGGTTAATTATCAACAACCTAAGTAACATATGCATTAGATTTACTAAAATAGGTAGGCATTGCATGAATATTCATACATCTGATGTATATAACGAACATGCTTTTGTCTTTCAGTGTGCATGTTAGGAGGAGAAATCCCCCACACACCCAGTGCTGTAATAAACCAATGTCAGCTTTTTAAACTATCATTTGGTTTGGAGAGTTTTCTTGGCTACAATTTTGGGTAACGTCACTGTGGCAGCAACAGAGTTCTTCGGGGGACAACCCCTGTCACAAGCCATGCAACTGTCCCCTCCCAGCACACGCACACAGCCCAAGGTGCAAGAAAAGCTGGGTAACTCACGGGAATTGCAAAAACCGGGACAACACCACTGTCAATTCCTGTCAACGTTTTCAACGAGGAAGGGCCTTGCTGCCCCTGCCCTGGGTGCCCACCCAGCCTGCCTGGTCCCAGCTGTTGGAATTGGCTGTGGCAGAGCCAAAGGGTCGAGGCCAGGCAGGAGTGGGGCCTTTGGTGGATGCAGGTGCCCTATGGAGTTGATTGCTGTCATGTGTTAGTGCTCCCAGAATGGTTTCCCATCCAATAGATTGAATTTTTGTAGTTTTCCACGAGTTCTTCTCCCCTGCATGTAAGATATTACTTCATGCCTGCTTCCCTCACTGCCTCCAGTTGGATGTTCTCTTTTCTTACCTGCCAACATTGGTATTCCCATTAATATATTTGTTAGAAACAATTGAGTTAAATTGAGCATGGATTTTGTACAGTCCTATCATCTCTTTAGTTTCCCTTTTGTTGTATACCTTCTGTTTTCTTTGAAGGAATCTCATACAAATACAGATTAAAGTGGTGTCCCTTTAAAAGGATAGAGCAAAATTAGCATTAATGGTTGCACCTGTAGGGGAGAGAGGTGAGAGCAAACCAAGAGGCAGAACTGATAAAAGGCTGCTGTGAGCACTTACCTGTCCTGGGAAGAGAGGTGGTAAGCTTCCTAGGCTGAGAGTGGAGGTCAGAGGTAAAAGTGAGAATGGAGTCTCCATGGTGTGAGCAAGGGATCACAAAGGTTTCTCTAGCTGAGATTCTGAGGTGTTTTGAACATCCTATAAGTGAGGAGCAAGCCTGGGCTATCTGCTTTCAGTGTTGCCGTAAAATGGAGCTGTTGGCTCAGGGGCCGTACCCGCCACTCCATTCTGTGTTCATAAAAGGTCCTGGAAGCATCTTCATCCATGCTGATGGTACTGCTTCCTTCAAGGTGTACCACAAGTCTGGTAAGCGCATAGGTAGCTGTGGGTGTCAAGAGCTGTTCCTATAATGGGCTGAAATGTGGAGACAAAGTGGGAAAGTTTGTTGTTTCTTTCTGCCTGTTGTTTTGTTGGGTTTTGGTTTGGTTTTTTCCCCCCCTCTCCTCTCTCTGTATGTAGTTACGAGGCTATTCTGCTGCCTATACTTCATTTCAAAGGGCTGTAGATGAGTGGTAATACAGATGTATGGCCTACTAATTTTTCTAATGGTGCTCTAATGAGTCATTTGGTTCTAGGGAATAGCTGGGATGGAAGTTTGTCACCACTTTAGTTATTTGAAATAAATAGTCTGAGGTTTTTTCATATGTCCTGCTCTGTTCATCTTCCAATGTATGGCTCCTTTGTTACAATAACTCTCACCACATATCTATGATTGACAGTTTCCCTTTTTTGTCACTGTGTGTAGCCAGCAAATGCCAACAAGCTTTGTTTTATGCACTGCTGCAGAGGTCAATGCTAGGCTGACTCTTCAGGGACAAGAGCAAGTAATAAAGAATTAAAATAAAGATCCAGTGCCTTCCCTGTGGTTAGGTACATATTAGCAAACAAAAAATACCCAGCAGCTGTTAGTTTGGGGCTAATGCTCACAATAGGAAAAATATACTGTGTTGCTTTCCAGGAGTCTCCAAATATAGGCCTACTTTCCCCTGGTGTAACTGATATTAGTCAGAGGGGTTTGTTACCTTATAACAGCTTATAAAAGCTGTTTATCAATGCCCATGTGCTTATCCTTCTCCCCATCCCCTATTTTTTCCCTTTCAGATGTTAGCAGCATTCAGCAGTCAGAGGACAAGGTAAGCCTATGCCTTTACCTTTGTATGTGTGCAGGTACAATGCTGCTGTAGTAGAAGGTGAGCTCAGGAGATGCAGATGTCTTTGGAAACTATTGAGGTGCTTAAATTTGCTGTTCCCTATGAGAGTGAGTCTGTCCCCTGCAATCTGGAAAATGAAACAAAATGCTAGGACTGAACTCCAGTAAAACAATAGGACTGGGAAACAATGTGCACAGATACTGCCTACTGCGGAATAGCCCACAGTCTTTTTGTCTTAATAACAGATAACATAAAGGTGTTAGATAAGGCCATTTAAAAATCATGTTTAGGGAGTATCTCAGGCTCCATGATGAGGATCTATCTGCCTTTTGGGCCCCTCTCATCCTGAGAGATGTGTTCAGCCCTGAGGGGCAGTGGAGGGGTATGAGCATGGCTGGGAAGTGAGAGCCGTGAGGTTCTCCACAATGCTTTGTGCTGCACTGTGTCCTTGTGCTCTGTCTGCAGCTGCTGGAATACTTGGGAGTGGTGATCTATGAAGCCCTGGACTGGGGAATTGACAGCCAAGTGGAGCGGGAACTAAGTGATCCTTTGGAGAAATTGCTGTGCCTCATGTTGAAACTGGATGATGAGGCAATGAAACCAGCAGTCACCCTGCAGGATGTTATCAAGGTTTCCTTCTTCCCACTTAGTAAATATAGCAGCTTTAGAGGAGTTGATGGAATAATGCTGTTACCCAAGGGGCAAGGCCATTTCCAGGAAAAAACTGGGTGGCTTGTTGGAGGACATAGAGGGAGCACATGGCTTTCCCATCAGAGGGAAAAGGCAAAACCATCTTTGATCCACACAGATGCTTGTGGAAAAGAATTAAGAAGGAAGGCTGAATGAAATCCTTCTGTACATAGTCTCTAAATTGGATAACTAGAAGACTGGATATTGAAAAAAGTAACTTGTCCATAGTATTCAGTTTCTGCAAGAGCTGGGATCTGAATGTCTCAACTCAAACAAATATTTTCCTCTCAGACGTAATCTAAAGGCATGAGAAACTTTCTATCCCTCAGTCTGATCAGGGTAGGAGAAAAGAACACAACAAGTGACTCCACCTGCTATGTTTTGTTGTGCTTTGTCTGCACTGGAGGCTTCCCCTTCCAGGTATTTATTTCAAAGCACACTTTTTGGAGAACGAGATATATAAATTAGACAGCTACTTACATTATTGTACATATAGGATTGGGCATCTTGCTTCTTTGTTCATCTGCAACTGCAATAGGAAAAAAAAAAGATAGGAGCTGTGAGGAAGATGGTTTTTAACCATGGCTTGAAAAAATTGAATCTTGCTTTATTCCTACCATGTCTTTTCATTTCAAGACCTCTTTTAAATAGTTGCACTTCTTTCAGGCCTGTGAGGAGCACCTGTCCAGGCCTTCTGATGCTACCAGCAATTATGAAATGACCTGTAGGAGTCTGTTTACTGAATATATGGAAATTCATAAGCTTGTGACCATCATCCAGACCTCCAAAGAGGTACATTTGGGATCACTCCTTAGCTGCTATTCCTTTTACCTTCATACACTCACTTAGTTCTAAAGTAACCTTCCCACTGCACTAGAAATGGAGTACCTAGCTGAAGGTCTATTTTAATTATGTGAAAGGCTACTGTCTCTGCACCATATTAGTAATTTATTGTAACTTTGGAAAGTCTGGGTGTTTGGGGCTTCTAGGCTTTTCAGATGAACATTAGTAATTTGTACTGGATAGATAGGAAATCGGTGAACAGTGCAAGGTAATGACCTTATGTGCTTCCTTCTCAGAGTCTAAGAAAAATGGATGTGGAAGATGTGGTGGAAAATCCCCTTCGGAAGAAGGAAAAACACTGGGTAAGGGACTGAATCCCTTCATTATGGAGGGTTGGGGTTTTTGTCTAGCTGGGCTCTCTGAGGCTTTCCATTGACCCTTCCATTAAAAGTACAGCTTGAACACAGAAAAAACAGAACTAGGTTGTTCAAGAGCTTAAGCAGTTAGACTTGCCTGCAAAACAAGCTGGGGAGTGAACTTGAAGCTAAACTATTTAATGTGTTAACCTCATGTGGACATTTATCCTACACAAAAAGTGTCTTTGTGGTTCAACTTAAACCAGTTCTAAAAATGAAGTTGGAGGCAGTGTTTGGAATAAGTGTCCACAAGTGTCCACTCAGGCTGTTTCTTTCTTCAACTGAACCCGAGACTCCAGCTCTTGGCAGGAACTGACACTTGCCAAAAACAATCTGTTCCTTTCTTGTAGCTGGACTGAAAACTCCCAGGAAACTCTTCTGTTGTTGGTAGTACTGGGGTGGACTAGTTCACTCTTATTATGTGGAATCTGTGCTGGTTCAGGGCTGGAGGGGACTGAAGGCCAGTAGCTCCATCCATTTGTGGTTGTGCAGCTCCAGCAGCTCAAAGGAGTGAAGGAGAGTGAGGTTGGAGATATAGCTCCTACCTTCTGCTCACTGCCTTTCTTGTCCTTCCATAGATCTTGGACTGTGTGCTTCGGGCAGAGAAAGCAACTTATTCTGTTCTTTTCAAGGCCCTACACAGTCAGGGCTCAACCAGAAACAAATAGTTCTTCTGGCTGGAGCTCAGCCCAGCATAAACAAATGCACTGTAGTCTGGAGTCTGTGGAGACAAACGGCAAGCCCCGAGAGACTTGTGGACTTGCTCCCTTTGTCTAAATAGCACTTGCTTTGAAGCGTGCTCAAACTATTCGTATGAAAATGTTTGTGAAATGTGTGTTTGGGCATATTCTCAATTTTGTGATCTATTAAAATAAACTGGCAAGCTATCTCAAACCACAAACTCATCAACTGCTGTAGCTCTTTTCTGCAGGGAATACATGAATAAATACATGGGCTCTGCCGTGTGGCCTGAAGGCCAGTGTATTTGGCCTCTGCTCCTTCAGGAGACATGAATTCCAAAAGCAGGATGTTTGTTGCAAATACTCTGCCGCTAGTTTCCAAGTCCCTAAGCACCAGTTGATTGCATTGCTCTGACAAACTCTTGAGTTTAAAATAATCAGGATGCCAACTACACTGGGATCCCACAGATAAAAGCTGATGCCTTGAGTGGTGCCAAGCAGCCAGTGCTTTCTGTGGACCACACTTTTTCATGTTGACTGCTATGAAACAGGCCATCTGAAACACAGACCACGGCCTGACGGTGTGCAGGGTTATGCAGTTTTAGCAGAGCTTATCTGTACATGTCACAAGGCAATCTTCACCTTGAAATCTAAGCAGTGAGACCTCTTAGGAACACAGCTGTCTTACCACTCACCTGTTGAACTGAATGCAATGGGTTTGGAGTGCTGTAGCATCTGCTGTTGTATTGCACAGGTGTGGGAAGTTTATGCAGATTTTGACCATAAATGGGATGGGCCAAGTAGAATAATTGCAGTGATCTAGTTAGTAGGGAAAGTATGAGTGGTGATGATGTCACCTACATCTGAAAAATGTTTTGGGTGTACAAGTTGCTCTGAAATGGCCAGCTGAAGGTGATTCTTGTCCTGAAATTAATGTGGCAATATTACAGTACAAAAGTTTCTCTTCAGGTCATATCTTTCAGTCAAGTCCTGTCACTCTGTGAGAGTGCAAGTGGCTCAGGATAAGCTATTTCGTCTTTCAGTCAAGTCCTGTCACTCTGTGAAATACAACTCTAGAGAGTGCAAGTGGCTCAGGATAAGCTATTTCAAAGGTCTCTAATACTGACTGGTTTGCCCAGACACTTTTGTATGTTCTCCTACACAACAAATATAGCCAATTTGCACAGAGAATTTTGTATGTTCTCCTACACAACAAATATAGCTCAGGAGATATTACTAGTATATGGTCGTTCTCTGACAGTGCTAGTTATCTGGAGCTGAGGTATGACTGTACCAAAGCCACACTAAAACAATTCACCAAAAAAATCCATCTCCTTGAAGGCATCTATCAGTCAGAACTTGCATAAGACTGTTCTGATATTATACCAAGATATCTGAAGTGATAAGTTGAGAGAAGATGCTTCATATTGTAAGTGGAAAAGGAGAAGTCTAAGTCAGAAGCTTTGTTCTGAGGCAGTTTTCTAAAGTGTTTTGCTTCCCTTTCTCTGTTTATAATACAATCACTTGTTCTTACTCAATTTGCCTTTGGGATCCAGATAAGCTGTTGACTTAGCACTTCCATGACAATGTTGTCTAAACATGCTATTGAGTTGATTATTTTTTTTCCTGTCTTTAACTTTTGTTGGGTTATATTACATGCCTGAGCATCCTCAGATATAAATACAGGAACAGGATGAGCAGGTGTCAGTTATCAGCTTGTGTCTCCAGGCTGAAACTGCTAACATACGCTGCTGTCAAGGTTAAAGTATGAGATCCCTTTCCCCTTGTCTTCCTCTTTTGTCTGTGGGCCCTTCAACCCTTGGTTTCTGAAAGTTCAGAGGATTTTAATGATAAGATTTGGGATTTGAATCCTAGTTTTTTCTAGGGTCCAATAATATGAAAAAATTCTGGCACATGGAACACTTGCAGGAAGAAGCTGTTCAAGAAAATGGGTCTAGCTACCTGGCAGCAAAAGCTGTGTTTTGCTGAAGTACATTCATAAAGTTAATGACAAAATTCAGGAATGAACCTGGCAAGCCCACTGCCAGATCTCTCATTGTAAATAACTTCTGCAGAGAGAAGCAATTCTCTGTTCTGGTCTGTGCCCTGATCTCCAAGTGAGTTGAAGTAGGTGTTAAGAACGTGCTTCTGTGTTTCTCAATGACTTCAGTTGCTAAGAGTGCCCTATTACACGGAGGGAGGGAATGCTGCTCCGTGCATGGTAGCCAGCTGTTGACTTGGGCTTTACTCCTTTCTCCTAGGCATCCCTGTGGCCCAACGTCATCCGTGAACTGCAGAACGGTGTGAGGCTGCACAAGGCTGCTGAGCGACCGCAGCGTCACGCGCCTCCAAAAGAAAGTATCCGCTCTCCCTATGAATTACTTTTGGATGATATTCAGCACAAGAGATACACCCTTCAGAAAGTGAGTGACTAGAGTCAAGGGGCAACTCTGAAACCATCTGTTCTACTTTATTTCTAAGCATTATCTGTTGAGAGCTCTTCTCCAAAAGCCTTTCCTCTAAGGTACTTCCAAGTCCAGAAGTGTAATGTTCTCCCTTTCAGCTGCAGCTCAGCTTTAGATCACCCTGTTTGTCCACCCAAGTGCTTCATTTCCAGTAGCATTTTAATTTGGGGATAGCAAAACTTTCATGAAGCTGGGTAAACCTTTTCCCCCTCCAGTCAGCCACTCCCTTCCCTGGAGCAAGTACGCTGCCTTGCACACAACAGTTTCATGAAACAGATCCTTGCCTGCTTATTTTTTCCACCTTGGATGCTTGTGTTCTCTCAGGCTCCTTAAGCAGAGCTGTGCCTGGCATCTCGTACTAGTTTCCTTGCCTTCCTGGATGTTGTGGGATGTGTGCAAGTGCAAAGTACTTTTGAGAGAGTCCTTTGCTCAGCCTCAGGCAGAGGCCTCTAAGCAGTGTACGTGAGCTACTGCAGGAGTGTAGTCAGGGTAAAAAAAGCCTGGGGTTTAGGAGTTGATGTATGAAATGATGTGCGGCCAGCTCCCTTTCTACAATCAGGATCATGAAAAGCTCTTTGAACTCATCCTAATGGAGGAAATTCAATTTCCGTGCGCTTTGTCTCCTGAAGCAAAATCTCTCGTCAGGTTTGCTGAAGAAAGATCCTAAGCAAAGGGTAGGTGGTGGTCCTGATGATGCCAAGGAGGTTATGCAGCACAAATTCTTTGCTGGCACTGTTTGGCAAGATGTATACGAGAAAAAGCTTGTACCTCCATTTAAGCCACAAGTTACATCTGAAACAGATAGAAGATACTTTGATGAAGAATTTACAGCACAGATGGTAGCAATCACTCCTCCTGACCAATATGACAGCATGGATTGTGTAGATAAGGAGAGAAGACCTCATTTTCCTCAGTTCTCCTATTCAGCCAGTGGAACCGCTTAATGTTTTGCAATGCTTTCCCATTCAGAAACAAAACAGACTGCATTTTGGGGACCTTACTTCACTGGACACTAGAGAACTTTCTATATTATCTGAATTACAATACTGTGTTTGTATTACAATTTAGGTGAATTTGTAGGAAGCCTCACAGATTCTGTATTTAAAACAATTCTTTGATGCATTTTTGAGAAGGATACCCTCTTCCAGGGGCAGCTGCTGTGCTGACTCAAGTGGTAGGGGCTTCCAGCAATGTGGATGGTTGGTGAAGATGACCAGGTACAAAAATGTCTGGGGTGCCTCTAAAGGCTTGTGATGCTGTTTGCTTGCTGCAGCTTGAGCCGGGGATGATGGGCAGAACTAAAACACTGGCATAAGGCTTTGTGGCATTGGCGTGCTTTGCAAACAGACGTCTTGGCAGAAGATGAGACACAACTCTACTTGTAATAAAGAGCGGTATTTTTAAAATTGAAAACTTTGCATACTGCACTAGACATCAGCCTTTTTTCTCTGTGTTGGTGCTGCTAGAGTGCAGCAGGTTTAAAAGCCTCAGCTAAACCATGCACCTCTATAAAACCCCAGCTCTTGCTTTTCTGGACTGTGGTTCCATCCTTCAGATAAGGCTGTGACATTTCTCTGGAGATGAGACCTTGATTGATGTATAAATGAATAGTAGCAGAAAGGAACGATAAATCATAACTACTTGTGTTCCTTGCAGTGTACTGTGTATCAATGCACTGTGCAGTACAGAACTGTAACTCCAGGTGGCAGGATGAACTGGGTATTTATTTTCTTTTAAAACCCCTTTTTTTCTGTGGTCCAGGAGAAGCACCAACATGTCTGAAGAGTAGTAGTCAGAAATGCTAGAAGAAAGCATAGAGAGCTATTGCTCAGGCCTTTGTGAAGGCTCTTAAACAGAGGATTTCCACATCTGCAAAGGTATTTTAAAGCTTCTCTAGCAAACAGTGGTCTGATTTGCAAATGAATGAGAGCATAGCTAGTGTGGGAAGCTGATGTTCTACCTGCACTCCCATGTGTTCTGAAGTTTTACACACAGGGAAAGTAAATAGCGTAGTCTCAAAGTAAGAATAAGTGAACAAGGCAGCTGAAGACATGCATGTGCAACTTGGCTTTTTGTCAGTTTTCCCCTGTGCAGCCAGCACAGGGCTTGCTGAGGGAGGCAGCCTGCCTCACATGAATACCTGCCCTGCAGTTTTGTCTTGCTATTGTTCCTAGGCTATGTAGGGCTGTAAGCCAGTCTCTGTGACTCTAGCTTAGGCATACAGCTGCCTGCTGCTACAGTTCTTGTTACAGTCTTGTTAACCCATTCAGTTACTCTCCTCCCTGGAGCTGAGTTCTCACTGACAAATGTGATGTGACCATGGTGCTTGTCAGGATCACTCCTGACATTAAAATCTGAGTACAATGTTTTCCAGTGGCTCCTCAGAGCAGTTCATGAGTTGTTGGGGCCAGAAGGCTGTATGTTTCTTGTGTGGGCCCCACAGGGCTGTACAGTGCTTCTGATTGCCTCTAGTTTATTGGAGAAAAATCAGTCTCTACCAAAAACTCACGTAAGTAAACCTCATAATTCTGCACTTCCCATCTCATGCCTTTTGTCATGCCTTCCTCACCTCCCAAATCCTGACTTGAGTCATTCACTGTGTCACTGAATGGGAGGGTGTACCAGGAGTAGAGAAACAACTATTGCTTAAGCATTGCTACTGCTCTTTCAGGTGATCATCAAGCAAAACCAGAGGACCCTCAAAGTTGATGCAGCTGCTCCCACACCTCATCTAAAACCTGTAAGTGACCTGGTGCTGCATCTAATGATAGCAAACCACGATGATTCTGGAGATGACAGGACAGTTTCTAGGAGTACAGAGCCTTAGCTATATATGCCTCAGCTACTGATTTGGATTTGGGAGGGGGATATATTAATCACACTTAACTTTTGGGCAGACCCTTCTGCCAAAACATGGGGTTAGGAAAATGGGAGGTGACATCTTTACAGGATAAAAATGATCAATCTCCCTATGTCCTCTACCGTTCTTCCATTTTGAGGTCCTGAAAGTACTCCTGGAGTTCTTGGTTTCAAATTTGAGAGTTGCTAAAGCATTCCACTATGCATGTTCTAAAGGTTTTCTTGTGTCTCTCTTGTGGGCAAGGCCTGGTGCCTTCTTGAGTGAGAGGCACTTTTAAAATGGTGCCATTGCTGAAGGAGTAGTTCTGTCACCAGTGGTCTCCTCACCCTATCCAGTGGCTCTTTCTGGTGCTATGCTGTGCCTGCAGGTGCTGGAGAGGAAGCTGAAGGAGTGTGTGCCATTGGAGTCCAGCTGGCATGAACAACTCATGGCAGAAATAAAACGACCACAGAAGCTTCAGTCAGCAGCAGCAAGGGAAAATGAGAGCAGACCCAAAGGTACCTGCTACAAAGTGACCTATCAATCATACGAGTTAAGTCAGTGTTGATTAAAAATAATGGATGGCCTTTGAAATGAAAGTTCACTTATCTCTTCCATAGCATGTACAATACAGGGGAGGAGGGAATGCAGATTTTGTGTCAATAGAGGTGGTATGGCATAAGAATAGTTCTTCCTATTAAATCTGTTTGTGGCTTATTAAGACTCAGAAGATGTTTCAACTTACCATTTGGGTTTTTTAGGGATGTTCAAATTTGTTTGCTCACTAAGTGAGAGAACAAGATTTTGACCATCACCTAAAACTAAAACATTATGTAACTACCAGGACAAGGTAGTTGTCTAGTTAGACAGTTAGCAGACTACCTAGTAGACTAGTTAGTCTAGCCAAATCTGAAATTCTGATGTATGGGTATCAAATGTGTTATTTTCTTGTCACAGCACAGTATCTTATCTTGTCTGTGTGTATGTGGTTTTTTGTTCCCCCTCTTCCCTGCAGAAATGCTTGTGACACCAAATGTTGCCTTGAAGTCTCCAAGTGATTGTTTCTTAACTCTCCAAGATGCCAGTACCAAGCTTAAAATTGTCAATGCTAAAACACAGCAGCTGGGACCAGGAGTTCAGGTAAGGCTCTAAATGAAAGGACTCTGTAGAGGCACAAGTACTTCAGGCACTAGATCTGCACACACACACAGCCTGGAATGTCAGGTTGCAATCCTAGTGTGGGCAACCTTGTCTCTCGAAAGTGAACAAATGTGGTACTATTAGATTCACTGAAGTCCTTTCCTCACAGAAGCTCATGCCATAGAATCATAGAATCACAGAATGGTTTGGGTTGGAAGGGACCTTAAAGATCATCTAGTTCCAACCCCCCCTGCCATCAGCAGGGACACCATATTTAAACACTTCTTTTTGTGGCATGACTGCAGCCTGTAGAACCAAGGTCTGCTCTGGTCTCTTAAAACTAGATCCTGCAGAAGTTTTAATATGCCAATTATGGCCACTATGGGTCAGAACTATTCCCACTCTGATCTCACAGTGAGGCATTTGATGCTAGATGCATTGATGTATTTGCATTTCATGTGGTATGCGAGCTTGTGGAAAGAAAACTTAATGATTTATTTTCAGGAAGCAACCTTACTGGTGAATTTCCACTCTTCTGATTGTGGAGCAATTTCAGGAGCACCATTTTTCAATAAACCATGATACATAGTCTTTGGGTTCTTTAACTCCTGGATTGATCATTAAAAGTTTGACTGCTTGGTTCTGGAGTTCAGTCTGAGCATATTCAGAAATTCTGTGGAACAGAACTTAAGCCCTAACAAATCATGTCTAGCACAGATGCGCTGGCATACAAACAGGAATCTGTTTTCTGTAAACATTTTTGTCTGAAATGCTGTTGCTTAACTGAGGAGAACGGATATGAATTAATAAAAACAGAAAATCTTAGCTATATTTGCACAAGTCTGCTATTTGTAGGAATGTTCAGCATTTGAGAACCCTGTGGTGGATGCATTACTGCTAAACTAGAAGGACCTTCAAATGGAGACTAATGTAATCAAATTTGTTTTCTGCTTTTCTAGAGAAGCTAGAAACAATGCTGTTGAGATACAGCATTAGGCTTGAGTTGAGTTAGTAGGGCACAGTCTTTTGAACTGTTCTCCAGTGTTGCTACATGTGAGCTGGAGCCAAGAAAATGGTTCCAGTGTACTCTGACAGTTGTATAGGGAGGATTTTGTGAAGTTGCTTCCTGAACAGATGAAATTTGGGGACTAGTACCTGCATTAAACTTAAGTGAGAGAAAGAACAGATGAATTTGAAATTTCACTAGCTTGGCTGGATCTTCCTGGTTGTGGTGGGAATTAACTTGTTATTACCTCTTGGAATATAAAGTTGCTGAATGTGCCACATTGATTTCTCTCTCTCCACTCCACTTTTGGCTGAGCCTTGAACATTTCTGGTCAGTCCTGGGTATGCTGGGAATTGTTTAGCAGCAGCACTTCTGAAGAAGTGGGCTAGGTGTCTCTTGTATGCAGCTTAAGAATATGTCCTCTGTTCTACAGGAAACTACTCCCAAGCTACCTTCCAGCACCTGGCTTGCCTCAACCACGTCATCAGCAGTATCCTCCAACTGCACAGGTCAGTCTACTTGTAGCTGCACATCTAAACCAGGTGAAGTACAGTCAGTGGCCTGCTGGGTTCCCAAAGACTTAGGTTGGGCTCACTGCACACTTTCTCTCTGATGACCTGAAGATGCTTTACAGGAGAAGCTCCAACATGAAGTAATGAGTCTGGGGAGATGCCCTTAGAAAACCATTCCTCCACTGTTGACTGAAGCTTGCATAGCTCCTGCAGCTTCAAAACAATGATAGCATGTCTCCAAAGGCCTGATTGGAATTCACAGTAAAAGCTAAATGAGCGTTTTGAAGGTTCAAGAAGAAAGTGCACCACTTGATTTTATTAAACTAAATGGTGCTAATGAAGCCTCATCACTGCCTACTGACAAACATAATTACTGTAACCTTCAGAAGGCAGTGTAGTGCTCTTGAACATTCAGCTTTTGGGTTGAATACTTAGAAGCTGTCAGCTGGTTTTCTGCACCCTAAAACTGTCTCTTCCTATACAGGTCTTGCTGCAAATTGCACATGTCCTCCCATGAGTTTTCCCACAGTAGGAGACATTAAACCTAATGGTTTCCTGAGTGCTGGCCAACAGCAGCTGCCTCCTTACAGAGGAAGGTCCAGATCTTTAGAGAGAGGTCTTCAAAACAAGGAATTTGTAAGTCTGGCACATCAGCTAGCAAGCCTGGTCTGAAACATCTGGTAATGACCAGAGCTTGCACCTTGATCCTTGTGCAAGCAGTACCCATGTTCTGTGGTTTTTACTTTAAGCCATATTATATACTGATCTTAAGTTGGGATATTATTGTCTCCTGGAGGCAGCTTAAAATAAGATTGGATGCTGTAGTGTCCTTGTGGAGACTTCCCTGTTTGAATGATGTGAAATAAAGTTTTTCCTCATACAAGAAGAGAAAAATACCACTGCATTACTTGAAAGTGTCTGTCAAGGCTTCTGCAAGCAGACTGTAGTTGGTGGCACTGTCCTGTTTTCTTCATTCTTTCTAGATTCTGGTATGTTCACAAACATTTGAGCTGCACTAAAGGGAACAAGGGATTGAAAAAATGTAGATAGCACAGCAGCAGTGACTTCTAAATGTATGCAGTACTGAAGTCATATCAGGCTCTGAATGACTGTTGTGGGAGCAATGCTGGGTTTTGTGTGCTTTTGTGCAACATTCTGAATCATGGCCTCACCCTGTTCTGCCCTGACAAGGTGTGCTGTGCCCTTGCCTTCTTCTACATCCCTCCCTGCCTTGCCCTGACAAGCCTCTAAACTAACCATAACTGTATGTGACCTCTTTGTTCAGCAGTGTGGTGGGGGATGCAGGTGGGTTGGGCCCTCCACCTGGGGATAAAAGCACTGTTGGCTCTCCTGGTCAATCACCAGACCATAGCTGCCATTTGTGTGGGGCCAGTAGGTCTTGGGAAAGAGAAGGCAAGATAGCACTGTGCTGTGGAAAGGGATCCTGTACCTAGGAGGGGCCAGGGTGCCATCTGTGCTGTGGTCTCTACCCAAAGGTAGCATTTCCCAGAGACTGGCTCTGGAGATGGTATTAACTGCTGTGGTGCCTGAGGGACCTGCTTCCCTAATGAAGTGTCAGGAAGCTGCTTGAAAACTATAGCAACCACTAAAAGCCTTGCAGTAGTTTCTCTGCTGGTATTGTCCAAGAGTCAACTGATATTTCACTGGCAAAACTGAGTTTTAGGGACAAATGCTTCTGAGCTTTTTGGGACCCAGTTCTGAGGATGATCTCCCCAGCTGCTTCCTTCAGCTTTCTCTGATGCTTAACTTACATCTTTTGATAGGACTGTCCCTTTCCTACCAAGTGGCCATCAACAACCATTGCTGAGCTGATTGGAACCAGATATGCAATGATGATGCTGGAAGGGCAAGGCTTCTTCCAAGGAGCTAGTGATGGTGTCTTTCCAAGAGCAAAGGTATGTTTCCTCTCCTTCTCTTTATGCTGTCTTTGCTTTTTCAAAAGCTGTATGGCTTCATGGCCCTCAGTGCTGAACTGCTGAGGTGCTCTCTGCCTCAGCTTACCCTGTTCATACAGCTGATCTGAGTTTGGCCCTAGGCAGTAAAAATCTTTTAATACTTTTGTGATGATGCCTTCTAATCAAGCTTAAGCTGTGCAAGTTGCCTAGACAGTAACCCAGCCTTTGCTTGATATTTCTTGTCTGTTAATTCCATGCTAGGAGAGCTGACTGCCGTGACTGTTGGCCAGCTCTGAAATCACAAAGTAATTAATTGGGATTTGGTACTGTTAATCAGTGAAGCAAAGGCTCTTAACTCAGGCTCCCATACCTGAGCTGCGCAGACTCAAACCACCTTGCTGAGTGGTCACACAGGTCGGGGAGATGAGGGGGACAGGGAATGACCCGCAGCACAAGACTGTTGGCTGTCCACTCTGCTTCACTGCTGGATTATTCAGAGTCTCCTTTCCAGGGCCTGCTACAACCAGCCCCCCTAGAGCAGAAGTTGTGAGTACAAGCCCTTTGCAACACAGATGTGAGGAAGTTCGTGCTACTTGGCTTAGGGGTCAGCTTCTTGCCCGCACTTATTCAGCAGTATAGACAGAGCCACGGGGTCCTGCTAGCAGAGCTGTGCTACTTCCATAGCCTGGTGCTCCTGAGACTGAATCTTTTTCTTCTCACCTTACTTATCAACCCTGCTTTAACTTGCCTGCTCTCTGACTATTCTAAAATGGTTCTCTTACCCCCTTTGTGTTCTTGCTGCTGAAGTTTTTTTAGCTTTCTCAAGCTCTACTTCTCAAGATAATATCACTTCTGACTGCCAGCTGTGTATGAATGTGTTCTTTTTTATAAAGTTCAAGCGACTCATCAGCTTCCTTATGACTCATTTTTTGCTTCAGGATTGGATTCAAATTTGCCCTGACTTAATCTCTTTGGGATTGCTGCAGTCTACCTCAAAGAATGTCTCTCTTCTTCCCTCTCTCTTAACTAGCTACTGTTACACTCTTGCACAATACAGCTATTGTTTGCTCAAGAGCCTTTTTTTAAACTCCTGTTGTCTGGCAGCTGCCCCAAACCTCTGCATCATAAAAATGCTGGCCTACATGTAAGACTGTTTTTTGCCTTTTTAGCTTTTAATTCCTGTGTCTTTGCTATCCTTTATTGGACCTCTGTTATTGTCTGTGGCTCTAAAGCCTTTAGAAGGTTGGTTTATGTGCTTGCTCTTTGGCAGGCAGTGGATACTCTTGGTACAAAGATATTTCCCATTCACAAGTAACTTTCCTTTCCACAGATCTGTTTCAGCTGCCATAAGCAGATGTTTCTTAAGTGGCCTTACAGCTGTTACCTATGCAGCAGGTGAGCTGGTACAAAAGGACTGAATGAGGAGGGAGAAAAGAGTCAAAGAACAGTACTGACAATACTCAACATTCAGTAGCTGCAGTACTGGATAGGAACAGGTTGCTGAGCCCTTCAGTTTTGCCTTACTGCACAAGCCAGGCTGAAGCGTCTACAGCTGCAGAGGATGTGGAAAAACTTGCCTCTGAAGTGGTATCTCAATTTTAACTCTTAGTAAATTTGGTTATTGCTGGCTTAATACTGTGCAAGTTTTTCAATTTCTCTCAGAGATCACTCTCTGCATTTTGCTCTGAAGATTGGATTTAATTTCAGTCAAGGGCTTGAGCAGGTTCTGGGAGAGGCTCCTCACCAGAATTTTCTGTTGAGGACTGGAAAAGTGAACTCCAGACCCTGTGACTGGAACGGAGTTGGACCTACTTGTGTCCACTTATTTCTCAGAGGTTTTCTGTTCATGGGAGAGGATAAGAGGAACTTCAGGCTCATTAAGGCTCACTTAAATCTATTTGAAGCAGTGGTGAAGCACTGAACTGATTACAAGCAACAAGTAAACAACCACTGGGAACTGAGTAACTGCCTGGTGGTAGTGCTGGGTGAGAAGTAATAAGCATTTGCAGATAAAGCCTTTAAGCTATAGATGCTGACACATTTCAGATGATCTAAATTACCATTATAAATGGAGGGCTAGCAAACTGAATAGGGGAGATCTAAGCTTGCTTGCTTTGCCATCAAGTGATTGTGTCACAATCACAAATTGAGACTCACTTGGGAAGGTCACCCTTAGCTGCAATACTGGTATCTGCTGAGCTTTACTCAAACGATAATGCTGGGAACTTTTTTCTCTTAGTGTTGTCTGCTGTGACTGCTGCATCAAGGCAAGTCTAGTGTTTACAACAGCGTATGGGTTTTTTTACACTTTGTTTTCCCTGCACCTCACCTAGTCATAGGAAGCTTTCCTTCACCCCACTGATACCTCAGATCTACCCTCTAGCTTGTTTCTAACAAAACAGAAGAGGGAATATTACAAGATGCAAAGGCAGCCAGGGTGCCACAGACATCTCTTGTCATACTCAGCTAAAACAACTCTGGTTCCTCTTTCTTTCATCCTGTGTAAAGTGGTTGGGATTACTCTGTGCTCTATTTATACAAGGGTCAGGAAGTTCACTGCAGTAATGTCTATCTTCTAAGTGCACCAATAAATCAACTGCATGCTGAGAAGGAGGATATGTTTCCCTGAGAACTCAGGTGACTTGTGTTGTGATTTTAGATGTCCATGCCCTCCAGAATGTGCGTACATCTCCCACTTCACTTCTTAAAACTTTTGAGACTCTCCAGAGAGGAGGACCCAGCTACTCAAGAGCAGAAGAGCTCAGAGTTGCTGCATGAAATAGAGCACTGGGAGTGTTTTGGGTAAGCTGGGGCAGGGATGTTCTGTTTTTACCTTGGAAGACGTTACCAGTTACTTGTATATGGAAGTCTACAGTCATACAGACAGCAGTATGTAGTAGTATGCTGGCCAGCTGAACGTTATGCTAAATGACTGGTTTAGCCACTGGTCTAGTCCACAATTCTCTGGAAGTATTGTGGATTTTAGATGACTAAAACGGAGGACGTGTGGGTGCTCTCAAACCCATTTTGCTTTTTAGCTATTCAGGTTTCCAACATGGATTCAGAAGTGTCCTTATTAGCCCAGATATAGAAGGTTCCTTGTGACAGCTTCATTTGTATGAGACTTTCCAAACCCTCTTATATTCTATCCCCCACAGATGGGGGTCTGTCACTACAACCCAGGAGTAGTCTATACCTTGAAATAAAACATGCTAATAGTCTCAGGTATAACTGACCAAAGAGTAATGCCACAAATGATTTCTCAGTCTCCCCACACAGATGCGAACACCCTTTCCTTTTTTTCACCCAGAAAGGGAACCATTTCAAAAAGGGTTCTGGGTGGAAAAGACAGACCTTGTGGGTGTAAGTACTCTATCTAGGACTGGAAACATACACTATCTGTTCTCTTATTTCCAAATCATTTATATATTCCACTGGGGGAACAGGTATCTCTTCTCTCTGAAACCATTCTTTAATGTAGCCAAAATAAAGTCACAGTAGTTTCTGGTTCAAAGGCTTGTACTTCAGTTGCCAAAAATCAGAGGCAGTGTTCACTACTGAAGTTACTGTGTGGGGCAGTGGTTTGGTCTCTCTCATAATGAAGGTGTGGCGGAAGAGGTCTGAGCAACTGCATCACTGCCATACTTCAGGATGGCAAGGAAAAAAAATATCCATAACCTTGGATCAACCACAGATGTCCATTAGCCCTTTGGCTGACATACTGTCAATAGAGAGAGGGTGTCAGTAAATGAAGCTGCTCTGGTGCTTAGCTCTCCTCAGTGGAACCGACTGCTTTATTGAACTCATTGCATTTAGCTCAATCACTTACCAGTGTTGGATCAATAGTGGGGGAAGGGTAGGAGAGCACTGTACCCTCTAACAGAAACCTGGGTCAGCTTTCCTGCTTTTCTTTTTCCCTCTCCCACTCCAGTGTGCCTGTTATTTTGGAACCCCATTGCCTAGCACGGCCTCTGTGCTGTTACACAGGGACCATGGCAGACTGGCTGACCGCAGACATCTGTGTGCGATGTGAGCAGTATCTGTTGAACATGGTTTCCAGTCAACAGCGGAGCATCCCTCTCAGGAGAATTTCCTGGCCTTGAACCAAACTGGAATGACTCTACCATACATTTCTCCTTGTAACTTGTTCAGTACCTGAAGTAAATAAAACAGCTTTATGCACCTATTGACATAAAGGCCTGAATAAAAGACCTCCCTGCTGGTTAGTCTAAGCAGGAAGCACAGTTCGTATTTATGTATTGTGAAGTATTATAAAGCCTTGTGGTTTTTAGAACTGTTTTAATTCTTTTATGTGTCTTTGGGCAAAATAAATGTTGAAGCACTATCGCGCCTCTAGCATTTCCTCCTTTGCACCTGCAGTTGTCATTGTTCTGTGGCACTGTTTGCATTCGTTACTGAGAAGACTTTGCCTTATGTAATGAGTACAGGGAAACTTTTAACCTAAAATCTCTATTCCTGAGAAGCTTGGAAAGTGGAGCTCTCAGGTACGTGATCACACCACCATGCATTTTGCAAACACTTGCTCCTTCCTGTTAACTCACTAAAAAGCACTTGACCTCACTGCTCTGATGCATGTAACACTGTAGTGATGGCTGTCAGGCAGGCTGCTCTGTCTCCTTGCTTAGGAAACTGGCTCCTGGTTTGTTTTTTGTCTGTGTGCTGTGCTTTGCCACCAGAGCTCTCTGGTGCTTGTGACTGAAGTACCTACTCTATCTCAACACCATAATTGCCTGAGGGGCGGATGGTTGTTCTGGAGAGATTCTTGCTCTTTGTATTGGCCTTAAGCTTTGCCCTAAACTAAGCTGGACTATTACAGTGTGTGGCATTCTGGAAAAATAAAGAGTGTTTTGGTAAATCCTTTGTGTGGTAAAAACAAAAATGGGATATTTGATAGTATGTCTGTTTCTCCCTAGGAATTGGCTGTATGGAAGGGGTGTAGGTGCTCTGATAGAGTTCTTCCTGGTGTGTTTTGCGGGGCCTAGATAGTGTTGAAGGCTACAATGGACTTGTAGTTGGAATGAGTCATGCTGAGGAAAGTAAAGGCTGGGAAGGGCCAGTTCTTCTAGATAGTGGAGAAGGGAAAAAGAGACATGTTTAAGCTGAGCCCAAGGTCTGCATCCAAACTGCCAGGAGGGTCAATATCTCCAACTGACTTGCACTGGCCTAACTCTGCTTCCTCTAAACTGCCTGTCTGCAAGCTGACGCCTACTTGCAGGTTTGGGCAAGCTCTGCAACTAAATGAATGTGGGGAAGCTGGAGCTTGTGCTTCCTTTTGGAGCAAGTTCAAGCATTCCTCTTCCTTCAGTCAATTAGGAGAGGTGCAGCCTGCCTGCCCAGATCTCCTGTGAGTGCTGATCGCTGGTGCTGCTGGGAGGCACATCCATATCAGGCAGGTGGGCTCCTTGGGGGCTGCAGGGAATGGCAGCCAAGCCACAGCTGCACTTGCTGGCAATAGGGGCACAGCGTGGGGCCGGGGGCATGAGGTGCTCTTGGACACTTGCTGAGTGAGGTAGTTTAGATGGAGCAAGAAAGGAGCTGAGATCAGCCTGTTTTGATTAATCTGGAAGCCCAAAGTGCCTCTCAGCCTGGCTGCAGCAATATGGAGAAAAGGTACCTGCATGGCACTGAGGTAGAATTCAGTTTACCTTTGAGAGAGCAAAGGTGGTTCTAGGCTCTATCTCTTGCATATCTGCTATGGTGCTACATGGGCTCTTTTACTGTTATCCCCTTTTCCTTCGCTTGTGACCAAAAGCAGGGTGAGGAAACGCCCTCTCTGCAGAACAAACAGGCAAAGGGGAGCGGTGGGTGGATGGATGCGAAGGGACAGCCTGACCTTCTCTGCCTCTCCCTGATCTAGTGAGCTGTCTTGAAGACCCATATTCAAATCATTCCTATTTACTGGCTGTGTTGGCCCCTGAGTGGGCTAGCAAAACCTCTGTCCCCTGTGCAGGAGTGACCTCTAATCCTTCTTGAGCTCTGGTGTGCAACCATTGCTCCTGACCATGGCAAGTCGTAACAGCTTGTGGGGTCAGGATTACTAGAAGTAAACACTGTATAAACACAGCTAAAAGAGCCTGGTCTTCTCCTCTTAACTGCTTCCATTCTCTGGCCAGGGAGAGCCCTGTGGAGGGAGTGAAGACAGGCTTACCCGGGAGCCCCAGAGTGAATCAGGGACAGGCAGACAGAGCCAGGGTGCAGAGTGGGATACTCCTGGGTGGAACAAATCTGGGACCAAACCTTAAAGGCACCAAGAACAGCACTTTTCAGGGATGTGGAGGTGACTGTGCAAAACCTGTTCTGTTCGAAGCACCTGAAAGCTGATGATTTGGAGGAAAGCCTTCCCTCTGCAAGCACATGGCAGGATTTGGTCTGTTTTCAAATCATTTGCTTTTGGTTCTCCCTCGAGTCAGCTCTATGTTTGCTCATCTCATCTTCCAAGCCAGCGAGGGGTTGGTAGGACTGCGCTGGGACACCACCCCCTCAGCGAGG
>NW_010312808.1:0-5490 GCF_000700745.2 Antrostomus carolinensis
CCAACCAAAACCATTCTGTGATTCTATGATTATGTATGCCTTTTGTTCTGTGGCTCACTGCAGTGCCAGATCTCTTAATCAGTTGTTATTTAGTCCAAGTAGTGGTAGACATTGAGACAACCTTTTTTACAGGAAGGGTGGCTATAAACTGGACTAGGCTATTACAGAATTGCAGAGAATAAGACTGGCATGGACCCAGTCCATGCTTTTAACTAAAGAAAAGTTAGGCATGTGTAAACCATACCCTGCAGACCTAGATCAAAGATGTTTCTGAAAAATCTTAGTAGAGCCATTTTTGTCTAGTGAAAGTGTAAATGAGCTCTTCAGTTTTTTCAGCTAAACTAACTAAACATTTCAATGACTTAATTTCTGGTTTGGGGTTTTGTTTGTTTTAAGAGCATATCTGGGATGCTTTTGAAAATGAAACTGTGAGTTAAAATGGTTAAAATTTCTATAGGAATATTCCTTTTTCTCTATAATTGTAAAAGTATATGGCATATTTTGTTAAATGATTGAGAAGATTGACCCACAGGTTATAGTAAGGACTTGTAGTAAATGTTTTGCTCTGCCACTCATTCTCTTTGAAGACCTTGATTACATAGTTTTGACAGTCCTTGTTCCCAGTTCTCGAAACTGATAGGAATCACGAAGGTGTCAGGATATATATGTTAATTAGATAAATAGTGTACATGATCTTTGCTTGTTTGCATATATATAAATTATGCAAAATATTATCTTCCTCACATGGAAACTGAGTTATTACATTTTAATGTGTTTCTAGCGCTAGATTTCAGCCTGGGCCGAGATCATGTTCTGAACCTCTTTTGAATATTGCTTAAAGTATTCATTGTTGATATAGCAAAGAATTGAAAACCTTAAGCCAGACATTTTGTTTGTGTAACTTGTCAGGCCAGTAGTCTGCTCAATGTTACTGTGTATTGTAGTAGCACAAGTGTTAACAAGTTGTCGTGCCTAAAGTGCTGCTGTTCAGGACAGTTTGGTACATCTGTCCACGCTGCTTATTGACAGCGGTTCTGTTGCAGAAGCAACTGTGAAGTCTTCCAAGAGTTGCACAGAAACATCCGCAACAGAGCAGAAACCATAGGGGAATAATCCATTGTGAGTGCCAGGAGCCACCATACTGGTATTTTGGGGCATCTGAGGAGACTGAGTGAGATAAAACATCTATTTTTTTTCCTTAGCCAATGGCCGTGTGAAGTTCCGAGTTGAGGGTGAGTTTGAAGCCACCTTGACAGTGATGGGTGATGACCCTGACATCCCCTGGCGCCTTCTCAAACTGGAAATTTTGGTTGAAGACAAGGAAACTGGTGGTAAAAAAAAAAAAAATCAAACCTTTACACTTTCTTTTTAACATGATGTTAATCTGATGCTGTATAAGTCTTGTTTATGCTGGATCTTTTGCATGTCACAACTTAAGATAATGTAACTGTATATACTTGTCCTGTTTTCACCTTGCCCAATATGTTTTTAATACCTTAACAGTGGTAGACTGTGACAGTGTAGGAGACTGTCTGAAATTTCCAGAGTAAACCAAGGATTTTTGTTGTTTCGTTGTTGGTTTCCATACCAGAAGTTCTGCTATGGAAATTGCTCAGTATAGTTTTATCTCTTTCTTTTTAAATTTATTTAATTATTTCAAATACCTAGTTTCTTGATGCCTAATATGAATTATTTTTAATTCATGAAAGATGGTCGAGCCTTGGTTCACAGCATGCAGATCAACTTCATCCATCAGTTGGTCCAGTCACGGCTGTTTGCTGATGAAAAGCCACTTCAGGACATGTACAGCTGTTTGCGTATCCTTTTGAAAGTTACCTCTGAACAACCTGTTTATTGTAGCCTTGCTCTTCCTAGTAGCTGGAGGTCAAGAAACTTGGATTCCCTATTAAGCCAGGGGGAAATGTCTGTACATGGAGTGAAAAATGATAGCCTTGGAAACAGTTATTCTTGGGTGCCAGCATGTAAAATTTGGTTTTACACACTTAATCAGCAAAGGTGAAGTTGAGGTACCCAAGACAGCAGGCTGTGTGGTGAGTCAGTGCAGCAGCAGCTGGCTGCACGTGCTAATTGCAGAGATAGCATACAGTGCTGACTTGGAAGCCACGGGAGCTGGCAGTTCTTGCTACCAAGAACTGCAGTAAGCTGATGATGGTGTGTTAACTGTATTGCACCTGTGTGAATAATAAAAAGAGATATAGCACGTGCAGGAGGTAGTGCAGTGATTTTCTACGTGCAAAGAGTGAATTGCTTGACAATGTGAAATGGTTTTCAGTGAAACAGTTTCTGCAGAAACAAACAGAATCATGTCATTTTAGGGTGACCATGGGAGATGGGCTTAGTGGTGACTGGAGGATGAATTGAATTTCCTTGTTACAAAACATAGCTATTGTGACACTCTTGTCTAAAACTCTGCCCTAGGTAAGGGGGGCGGGGGGGTGGTTAAAATAAAACAAAAAAAAAACTTTGAAAAATATTTGATGATGTTTTTGTGTCTTTGTCTCTGGATTAGTACCTTAGTGTGTTTTCAGACAGCACCTTGTCTGACTTCTGTGACAAATGGATTTATGTAGTGCACAGACTTTTTGGAGGTCTTATATTTTCTTAACTTGGTTTGTTAGACTCCTTCTGCTTAGCACTTCAGTTGGAAGTCTTGCATTCACAAACGCTAATGCTGATCCGAGAACGCTGGGGTGACCTTGTGCAAGTGGAGCGATATCATGCAGGGAAATGTCTCTCGCTCTCTGTTTGGAAGTAAGTTAATTTTAAAAGGACTGTTAACAAACAATAAATGAAATAGCAGAAGTGTTTTCATTTGTACCTAAATGTGTTGCTTGACTTGCAAAGAAGTGAGGGATGTACATTAATGTACAGGAGAACAATGAATACAGTTATAAATTTTCTCATATTTATGCAGATATCTGAATAAATTAATTGGTTCTTTGTCAGTGTTTTACTATATTTCTTGCTTGACTTGCAGATAAAATTTTACAAGGCAATCCAAATGCTCTTCTGATTGTGTTGAATTTGCAGCCATCTAAAACTTCTTTATGTAGTTAGAGTTTACCAACAGTTGTGCATTAAAATGTAAACTAAAAAAAATGCTTTTTTTTTTAATTTAGCTGACATAATCTTATTTTTAACCAGAACTCTCAGAATCAAGGATTAGCTACTGAAAAGCATGTTTTCTGCCATTCCAGTTACATGGTTTAATTATTCTCTTTATTTTAAGTCAACAGGTGCTTGGCAGGAAAACAGGGACTGCATCTGTTCATAAGGTCACTATTAAGATTGATGAGACTGATGTCTCAAAACCCTTACAAATATCTCATGAGCCTCCACTGCCAGCCTGTGATTCCAAACTGATGGAAAGAGCCATGAAGGTAAAGGCTTACTTTGCAGTAGGCATCTAGTTTTATAAATCAAAAACTTTAAAATGCTTTGCATTGTCAGTTTGTTTCACTCTGATACTATTTAAAGAGCTATTTCTAAGATTTCTAGTCAGCAGTTACTCTAAGTTGTGTTGTGTTTATGTTGTGTTCTAAAATTGTTACAAACTATTGGCCTTGACTTTATCTTAAAAATTGCACCTACTTCACAGTGCGTTATATACCACTTCTGAGGCAGAATGCTGAGGCTGGGGGGAGAGGCAAGAGCAAAGCTCCAGCTATGGATAGCATTTGGCTGGAAATGCTTTATGGAGAGCTAGTTCTTCCCTTTCCTGTCTGGGAAATGCTGTGTAAACTTCCTCTAAAAATCAGCCTCCCCATGTTGCTTGAGTTGGCTACCCAGCAGTACTATTCACTTTAGAAAATCTTACATTATGATTTTGAAATCTTGTGCAAAAGAGCTAAGGTGGTTTGCTTGTTATAAGTGTTAGATGAAACTTGGTTTTACATTATCACTAACCAGATAATGTCATGTGGCCTATTGGAATGTGCCTTTGTATTGTTCAGATTCCTGTAAGTTAAAGGTGGGATTGTTGAAATGATCCAAAATGAGTAACTGCAGTCAACTGCCTACTTGGAAAAGGCTTCACTGGTGATAATTCTTGATCTTGGTTAATGATATCTAAGACAAACTGCGTTCTAGGTTTTATAATATGTCTAAGTTCCTCAGCAAGTCTGTCTGTGATGTATCAGGGTGTGTGTTTGTCGTTATTTCTTAGTGTTTGGGTTTTTCAAGAGAGTTAATAAACTGGAGAGTGAATGGTGTAGTTCTCAAACTTTCAGTATAGTTTTTCCACCGGGAAGAACTCCCCAGCTCAGATTCTTCACCTGTCTTACAGAACTTTCTACCGATGACAGTCTTCAGCTACTGTGTGTACTCTGTATTTGAGCCTCTTGGCCCATCTTGTTTGATGACAGTCTTCAGCTACTGTGTGTACTCTTGTGTACTTGCTCTGTATTTGAGCCTCTTGGCCCATCTTGTTTACCAAGTCTGACAGACAAGCGTCTATATGGTGAATGTCAAGAACTTCATATGTTTGGGCTGCCGAGGAATGTGGGAAATTTACTGGAGCATAGTAGTCCTAGAGTAGAAATTCTCTATTAGTATAGTAAAAATATACTAAATTTAATCATTTAATAACCTAAATTAGCATATTTAGGCTACTAAATTTACAGTTAATTTAGTGAAGATACTGTATTTATGCCTAAATCCAGGAAAATGTGCTTTGTGTAGAACATCTGCTGAAGTTCCACTGGAACTGATGCAATCTAAGCTCACTGAATCACGTCTACAGACTGTAGATTAAAATATGAGACCACTGTGAATTTGGGATTTATCAAAGTTAATACTGATTCCCTTTATAAATACTTGCTCTGAGCTTAAAAAATTTATCAGCTATGGTATATACACTGCTGCTCTAGTGTTTGAGTAATGATCTCAGCTGTAATGACGTAGATAGCACACTGTGCTCCTGTTTGTTTAAGATACCATATAAAACAGTGGCACGGACAAATATGTTTGTCTAAGCAGGTTATTATACATTAACCTACTGAAAATTGGATGTAGCTATAGAACCTGTAGTCACCTGTTTGTGAGGAAGATTTAATTCATAGCAGCTGCTGAGTTGAAATGCTCTTGTGGATGAATAATGTGATTTTTAAGGCCTTGTCTTGGAAAGCTGGTCTTCAGGGGAAGGTCATTCTGGTATATACAAAGGCACATGCTGAAATTCTCTGTAATTCTATTCCGGTATAAACCTCCTCTACATTTCTGTCTTACACTAGAACAAAATTATAGTTTAATTCACCTTGAACAGTTTTCAAAGCAGTGAGGTTAACTAGAAAAAGATTTTGTGGTAATCTTAGCTTTGCTTATGCAAAATATGTAAATAATAAGACTGTAATGTGAATGGATATAAATGCAAATGCTTTAATTTAGGTTGCACAAGTAAGCTACAGTGAATATGAATGGTGGCATAAGCTTCAGCACTGGCAGTGCAACAGCCTCTAGATGCTCTAGGTG
>NW_010312808.1:5543-18275 GCF_000700745.2 Antrostomus carolinensis
TTGTTGCCCCATGAGCAGGACTAAAACTAGTGAGTTGTATTTCATGCTACAGCTACATATGTGTTTGTGTAGAGGCAACCATATTCTAATAGAGTGTTGGGTATGGGGGTTTTGTGGTGTTGGGTTTTTTTTTTCCTTAGCTTAAGCTAGTTATAAAGAGATGCATATTAAGCTGGAATATACTACAGCCTTGATCCAGAACATGTAGGTCTGCACAGGGAGTGGTAAAAATATTGTTTGTGAAACTTCTTTTCTTTTACATTTTCTTCTAGTCTTCTCTCAAAAACACTCCCACTGCCTGCTGCACAGACAGAATCTTATGTTAGTTTGTTGTATTTTATAGTGATCCAAATACTCAAGTTAATAGTTCATTTTGTTCACCACAGTTCTAAGCAAGTTCTTTCTAATGTGATTGTTTTATTAAGTAGCTTTGTTCCAATGTGCAATTGCATAAAGTCTACACATCAAATTTGAAGTTGCTCAAGTACCTTCCTTTTTTGCAGATTGACCACCTATCAATAGAGAAACTCCTAATAGATAGTGTCCATGCAAGATCTCATCAAAAACTCCAGGAGCTGAAAGCCATTCTTAAGAGCTACAACATTAATGACAATTGTATGTATTTTCTACTGAAGTTTCTTCCAAGTTTATTTCCATTTGTGCCTAGGAATGGTTTCCTTTTTTCTTCTTTTCATTAGTTTAAACAAAAGTATGACAAAATAAAGGGAGATATGTTCAGAATTAGCAAGACAACTTTAAATTATTCTGCACTGATAATGGTAAAATACTCATACCTATCATGCAGTATAATAGATGAGCTGGTAGAGCATTATAATCTGGGTTGAAGGGTTAAAAGTTGTCTATTGTAAAACTTGTAAATGTTCAGAATTGAAAGCAGATCCTTCACTGTCTTGAGCTAGCTTTGGATGAGACTTAAACTGTTTTTGAAACTCTTGGGATTGGAATTGAACTTATAATCGTGAAGTAGTGAGTTAAAAGATATTCAAGGATTAATAATCTTCAAATTTGATCTGTCTTTTCTTGTTGATTTGTTACTAGCACTATTTTCAAAGATAAATTCTTATATTCAGTTCCTTCTTTGTGTTAACAGTGTAATAATGTGCAAGTGAAGATTGCTTCTATAAAAACAGATGGGCTTTGTGATTACAGTGGACTAAGTTTTAATTCGATGAGCTTGAATTTTGTGTCAAATTATTAATATCAATTTTCGTTTAGCATTCATTGAGACGGCTCTTCCAACTCTTGTAATTCCACTTTTGGAACCATGTGGTCGATCAGAGTGTCTGCATGTATTTGTTGATCTCCACTCTGGAATGTTTCAACTGATGCTGTACGGCGTTGGTAAGTGGTGCAAAACCAGGTTGTAATATCTTGCAAGAATCCTGCCTTATGAGGTAATTCTGTGTGAACAGTTCTGTCAGATCTGTGAAGTTCTGTAAGTAAATAAGGGTAACGCAAATGAACACCACACTTGGGTCATCGCTGAGGAATGGAGAAGTGGATCTTTGTGCTTAAGAGTCACAGTTCAGATAGGTATATTTTTAAGAGGACAACAGACTAAATACTGTTAAGCATCATTGCAATGCATGTTCTTTATAATTCATGATTCCCGAGTTGTGCTGTTAATGGATGTGGTCATTTCATATGGACCTGATTGAGAATTGTATTATGTGACTTTATACATCTTGAGTTACTGTTCAAGTCATAACTTCAGGTTTCAGATTACTTAAGAAGGAAAGTCAGTTATTTTAGATTATTTGCCTAATAACATACTGCTGTGGTTTTACAAGCATTATGGATCATTTGTTGTGTATCTCAGTCTCTGTCTTCACAATGAGCCGCATGGAGAAGACAAGGGGCAACAATTACAAGTTGTACCAGGAGAGGTTTCATCTCAATATAAGAAAGAAGTTTTTTACAGTGGAAATAATCAATCGCTGGAGCAACCTCCCCAGGGATGTGGTGGAGACCCTGTCACTGGAGGTTTTCAAGATGCAATTGGACAGGGTGTTAGATATACCTCATCTAGGCTCTCTTTCCCATGGAAGATTGGACCAGATGATCTTTTGAGGTCCCTTCCAACCTGGGCTGTTCTATCATTCTGTGATTAATTGTTTGTTACATTAGATGAGACACTTTAATTAAAAGGTCTAAATTTTGTTTGAAGAGCAGATGTTAAGACCATTCACTTACCTAATGTTCTTGCAGATCAACTGACGCTCGATGACATAGAGAAGTCTGTTAATGATGATATGAAGCGTATCATTCCTTGGCTCCAGCAGCTCAAGTAAGTGACTCGAATGATTCACTTAGTTTGCATAGAATGAATCACCGTATTTGTATTTTGGATGATCACACTTACGTGGCTTTGTGTTTTACCACAGTAGGGGATATACTTCCTTGCTGTTCTAAGCAACCTTGAGTATTTGCCGTCTCCTCTGAACGGGTGCAGGAAATTCTGCTTTTGCTTGGAGTTGATTCCATAGTTCTCCTTTATTCCATCCCCTTACACATAGCCTCGTGCATTGCTATGCTCACACTCTGCATTGAAGTCTTTTCACTTTCACTGGGTAGCAGACCACTTGCTTCCTGAGGATCTCCTTTTGTGTTCATGTTCATTTTCTGTCTCCTTCATTCCACTCTGATTCTACAGCTGAACTCTACTTTTTTCTCAGCAAGAACAATCTCCCTTCTCACAATACAGTGGAAAAACCAGGAAGTGGCCTAGGATGATTTAAATAATATCTGTTCATCTTGTAACACTTCAGCCCTTGCTGGTTTAAACCTCTCATCTTCCTTCCATAAAGCCCCGAGATTTAAGCACAATATACATTTGGCTCCCATAAGAAGTTGTAGCAAATAATGCAAATACAGTTTGCACCTGCATGAAAGCTAAGTTCCACCTGCTCTGTCATTTTGGAAATTCCCAGTACTCTGAGCTAATTGCAGGGCGAAACCTCTATTTGAGGAATTTTGCTACTAAAAGAAGCGTGATGACGCACGAAGCACTGGCACCCTGGAGAAACTAATCAACCTCCCTTTGTTATAAATATGTGCTCGAGATATTGGCTTGGCCAGTGCTGCAGTTTTTGAGGAAGCTAGACAGTCCCACAAAACGTCTTTTAGGACAGCTATATCTAGCAGGTATCTACAAGAACAAACATTGTGTGTCATGATGGAGAGATGCTGAGCACCCACACTTTCCACTGCTGTTTTCAGTGGAAGATTGACTGAAAAACCAAGCCACACGTATCTGAGCCCCTTTCAAGCCTAGCTAGGCTTTCTGGCCTTGCCATAACAGCCAAAATCCATTGGACCACAACAAACATTAGAATAAATTTGATGTCTTGCGTGTTGTTCTTCATGTCCAAAATTATCCAAGTGAATGAGTTTCTTTATGACGTCATCTAGAGTGATATCCCGCTTTGGTGACTTTTTTTACCATATTGCTTACCAGCATCTGGGAGCAAAGATTTTCTTCTCTATACCAAAGAATAATCAAAGATTCCAAATTGTAATATAACTGTAATCTGCATGTTTTTTAATTTGTTCCTTCTTTTTTATATTGTGGTGTATAGAAAGTTATTTATGTATCCCTTCAGTGAATAATTTCAAGGCTTTTCTTTTTAAATTAATAGCTGTCTGTTAGTCAAGCTGAAGACAATACATAAAGATAGTAATAAGAAAATATAAAGTCATTAAATTTTCTCTGTGATTTTCTGTATGTAACTTGTGTGACAATTATAAATGTTGACTTAGAATATAACTATACAGCAGTGTACTAGAATAATGTCGAACAGTCTCAGGGTACTAATACCTTTATTTCAATGCAAGGTTCTGGCTTGGACAGCAACGTTGCAAACAGTCTATAAAACATCTGCCTACAGTGAGCAGTGAAACTCTTCAGCTAGCTAATTACGCTAGCCATCCAGTGGGAAGCCTTTCCAAACACAAATTGTTTATCAAACTCACTCGACTGCCGCAGTACTACATTGTAAGTAACTGAAAAATGCTTCTGTCTTTTGCTCCCAGCCATGGATAATACCAGAGGGGCTGGTGGTTGTACTGTTAACTCTAATATTTGGAACCAAGTGGCTGATGGAATCCTTGACTCTCCTCTCTCCCCCCCTTCTCTCATTCAGTGGGTTCATTACACAGTCAGGCTTACAGAGAGATGGGGACATAAAGGTTTATTACTCAGCAACTTTCCCATTAGCCTTATGTTTCCTGAAAGTTCAGTCTTCCTTCTCAGATCCTTTTCCTGGCTACAGTATTAATATCTTGAAGAAGACTAATGTCTTTTCTTTGAGAGGGAGAGGATAGAACCTGGTGTAGACGTGTTCTTAGCTTCAGGGTCTTCTCAATTTGTTGTTTTGTTTAAATATAGGTTGTAGAGATGTTTGATGTTCCTGGCAACGCCACAGAATTAGAGTACAAGTACCATTTTCTCTCTGTGAGCTATGCTGAAGGAGATGACAGCCCTGCTACTGCACTTTTACTACAGCAGTTCAAACCAAACATTGAAGAATTGGTACTAGATACAAAAAGCGGGAAACAAATGAAAAGCGGTGTCAAGCGCAAGGTATGTGCTTCAAAAGCCATTGGGCTGGTTACAGAGTGTGAATGCTAAACACATGTTCTGAGCATCAATTCCAGCTTTGGGAGTGTTGTTTCACAAGTTTGTATGGCTGACATCTTACTTGTATTGAAGCTTGGTTCTCTGGACTGCTTCCCTAGGGAGATGTTGGGAAACTATATTGCAACAGTTGTCTTTTAATTCATGCCAGGCCTTCTCAGCTGTTCTGAAGAGCCAAGGCAGAGCACTGTGCCGAGGTAGCCAGAGTAGCTCGTATAGGCAAAGCACCAATATCTGCGTGATATACTTTGCACCTTGTAGGTGTAGTCTTTGAAAGACTTGCAGGGGCTGATAAGAGTTACTTCTTGGGGTCAGGCTAACATGTCTTAGTGATATGTAAATACTGTATTAAGGAAGGAGGCGATTATAAAATTACTTCAACTGAATTGCTTCAGTCCTGAAGTGGACCAGATCCTTTCAGAAGTTTGTGCTCAGGCTGTGATTCATTTAAAACTTGGCTGAATTAAATTATTCCCTGACATATTTTCAAAATATTTATTCCAAATATTCAAGTACATTTGTCTCTATTTTAATTCTAGCTATCTGGTGATCCATGTTCCGTAGAACCTAAGAAACCAAAACGGTCGGGAGAAATGTGTGCCTTCAATAAAGTGCTAGCTCATATTGTAGCCATGTGTGATACAAATATGCCATTCATAGGGCTTCGTATGGAGGTATGTATTTTAGAATATTCTGTTTCTTTCTTCCCCTCTGCTACTCTTGATTCTTTTGTCTAGGGGCGACTGTTCAGCACACTTGTGGTCATGTGTTCCCCCGCCAGCTGAGCCCGGGTGACTGATGTTCTGCACTGGGTTGCTCTAGTCTTGTTAGAGCTGGTTCTCTAACACCAAGCACTGCAAAAAGCTTGAAAAGTTGAGGGGAGAGAGAAAACTAGAGGATGAAAGACACACTTGTGGGAGAGGGTGGGAGACAACTTTATACCAGATTTGCACAGACTGTTTTTTTGGCTCTCCAATGCTTGAGGATGTGAAACATCTGTCACCCTTAGGAAAAAAAAAAAAATCCTTGAAAAAAAATCCTTGCAGTTATTTTGCCTGACTTTTTTTGCTTTGTATAACATTTTTCTTGTTTGTTCCTAGTTATCTAATATGGACATTCCTCACCAAGGAGTACAAGTAGAAGGAGATGGCTTCAGCCATGCGATACGTTTATTAAAGTAAGAGGATATGCTCCTGTGTTTCGTTTTATTACTGTACATAATCTTGAGAGAAAAAAGGAATGCTTGGAGAGTAACACTAAAAATATCAGGGTGGGGGAGAGTTTTGGGGTTGGGTTTTTTGGCTTTATTTTTTTTTTTATTATTGTGTGTCTTGCACTCTCATGTGAAGCAGTGCTGGAGAAAGAGGAAAATAAGAGTAGACATGGAGCCAGCTATAATTTGTTTCTTTCATTAGTCTAAACTGGGGAGCTCTGAAAACAGTCTGACAGTCCTCAATCCTAAAATCCAGGCAGTGCTAAGAAAGATATGGTGATGATTCATGAACATGTAACTGCAATTTTAGGTCAGATCAGAGGCCTACGTACTCCATATGTTATTTGACAGTTACCAGTATGTGACACTGCAGAGGAAAATGCAAGGAGTCCCAGAAAAGACAGTTGAATCATAGAATCATAGAATGATTTGGGTTGGAAGGGACCTTAAAGATCATCTAGTTCCACCCCCCTGCCATCAGCAGGGACACCTTCCACTAGACCAGGTTGCTCAAAGCCTCATCCAGCCCGGATCTGAACACTTCCAGGGAGGGGGCATCCACAACTGCCTTGGGCAAACTTGCTATTCCTTTGCATCACATGGGTTATTGAAATTGTTAGATAGTATTGGCCTCTGTGTTAACCCCAAGGAATGCCAGCCACAACCAGCCACCAATTGGACATGCAGCTATTGACCATATTGCTTTCTACCTGGCAGTCCAGCCAGTTTTTCACACTTCTTGGAGCCTACTTCAAGCTTCACCAGTTAAACTTTGGATTGTGTTATGAAGTAAAACAGATTATATCAGTTTAAAACAAAACAAACAAAAAAGACACCTTCTAGAGTAAAACCTGCTTAGTTTCTTTTATGCTGCAGAAATGTACAGTGATAGAAAGGCATCAGTCTCTAAAGGCATCAGGACTTTCCTTTTAAACTTTGCATATGATCAGAGAAGCACTGCAAACTTGTGATACATGAATTTTCTGAATAGATTCACAAGGGATTTGAAAAAGTTTGGCATGTTTTTACTTAAGCTTTATTTAGTCTGTCCCCTGAGCTCATTTTTTCACATTGGGATATGAATAAATTAGTGGGTACTAAGATAACTGCCAGATTGTTCATTGCATTTAGAGTGAGCTTGTTCTAGAAGGCAAACTCATTTACGAATTCAAGTTGCCACAGAACTTACTTATTTTCATCTTTTTTGGCTTGTTTCTCTGTATAAAAGCTTTATATTGGTGTGCTCTTTCTTTCACCAGGAGATGGGGGCAATTCAACAGATCGCTTAACAGTTTGCAATTTGCAGGTGTTGAATCCATATAAAAATTGGTCTTAACTCAGGGCACTTTTGTAACACACTTACTACAGTCCTTGAAGAGGACATCTTGCTGTGCAGTCCAGCTGTCTTTGCTGTTGATTTGTTCATTCTTTCATGTCCAGACTTGGAAGTCCTTCAGGAAATGTTAGAAGGTAGTATTTTTAGTTTTGGAACTGTACTGTGTATAATTGAGATCCTTTTTTTTCTTCATGAATAGAATTCCTCCCTGTAAAGGTGTAAACGAGGAAACACAGAAGGCTCTGGACCGATCTCTTCTTGATTGCACTTTCCGATTACAAGGTAGAAACAATCGCACATGGGTGGCTGAGCTGGTGTTTGCAAACTGTCCACTTAATAGCACTTCATCCAGGGAGCAAGGTAAATTTTATCTAGGAAGCCTGGTACATTTTGTTTCTTTGTGGTTTACATTGTCTGTTCCAGTAGTTCTAATGTTTTGGTGTTACTGGACAACTGTCTGCTCTTAAGATTTCTAATAAACCAGAGTGTACCTGAATCAAAATTTTGCCTGCTGAGTTGATGCACTTTTATTATTTAAATAGAATTCCTGGTCACTTGCTACAGTTCCCTTCTAGTCTGTAAACCAGAGTTTGGGAACCACTAGTTTAATCAGTGTTTACCATCTCCTAACACTGCAGGACCAACCCGTCATGTTTACCTGACGTACGAAAACCAGTTATCTGAACCAGTTGGAGGTCGCAAAGTTGTCGAGATGTTCCTTAACGACTGGAACAGTATCGCTCGGCTGTATGAATGTGTCCTGGAGTTTGCACGATCCTTACCAGGTACAGAAGTCACCTCCTTTTCATTAAAATGATGTGTTTACAGATTACTGTGGTTTTCTCACTCTAACTCTTTTCCCTCCTCTCTTCAAAGACATACCCAACCACTTAAACATTTTTTCAGAAGTCCGTATCTACAATTACCGAAAACTTATCCTTTGTTATGGAACCACCAAGGGAAGCTCAGTAAGTAACTCCAAAGTGCACTTAAAATGTATATTTGAAAACAGAATGGGTGGACTTAGAGTTCTCAGAATTGTACTAGAAAATATTTCCCTGTATTACATTATTGTGCAATTAATATTGATGAATGTAGAAAAGACAGAAATAGAGGGTGCCAGACTGCTAATTTGCTAGGCTACTGGATGTTCAGAATTTTTGAGAATTTGTGTAAGATGCTTTAAATACTGGGAAAGACAGTTGTATGCTCCTGATTGATGAAAGTTTGTGTGGCAGCCTTTTTCTGACAAACTTAGGGTAAGTGTTGCTACTGGTCACTGCTGTACTGAGATATATGTAAGCTGAGTGCCTAATTCTACCTTAGAAGAAAAGAGACTAACAAAGTTTTAAATGTAGTACTGTGCTTTCAAATGAGATGGTTCTTAATTATTTTGGAGCAGTACTGTTCCCTTCTTCAGAACTCTAGCTTAGTCTGTAGTATTTGAATTTACAGGTTATTAATTACTTTGGTAACTGACTGAGTACTTGCTTACACCCTTGCCTTAAAAGCAAGGTAAAGGAGGAAGTAAGTGCACGTTTATTACAGATTAAGAATATATTTTTGTGTGCAACTGATGCAAAGTAGCTGATGCATTTGAAATTTGCTTTCTAGAAGGTTTTTGTGTTCATGTTCTAAGCTGAATTTTTAAGAGTATGTCCATGTGCATTTTATTGGGACTGTTAGTAAGTAGCCAGAGTAGCAGTGTGGATTTTGTTTCCAAAACCATTTTATTCTTGACATTGCAGATTAGCATTCAGTGGAACTCCCTACTCCAGAAGTTCCATATTTCACTGGGAACTGTTGGCCCAAACTCAGGTTGCAGTAACTGTCACAACACAATTCTGCACCAGCTCCAGGAGATGTTTAATAAAACACCGAATGTGGTGCAGTTGTTACAGGTAATGTTTTAAAAATGTCTCTCAAGAGAAGTGCTAGATAATTAAGAGCTGAATTCTGATTAAACTGTTCTCTTAAAAATTGTGTGTGTGTGTTATGGTTGTTTATGTATCTCATTGGCAGAAAATGGTGTGGGGAAGATTGTATCCCCCCATACCCCATTTTCCCTGACCTTTACTTGAAGGTAAGCTGCCTGTTCTCTCAATTTCTGTTCTCTCTCAGGTTTTGTTTGACACTCAGGCTCCGTTAAATGCCATCAACAAACTTCCAACTGTGCCCATGCTGGGTCTGACTCAACGCACCAACACTGCCTATCAATGTTTCTCAATTCTGCCACAGTCACCCACGCACATCAGGCTGGCTTTTAGGAACATGTACTGCATTGACATCTACTGCCGGAGTCGTGGTGTCGTAGCCATACGAGATGGGGCGTACAGTCTCTTTGACAACAGCAAAATAGTTGAAGGTTTTTACCCTGCGCCTGGATTAAAGGTGACAATTTTTGTGTTTTCTGGCATGTTGTAAATAAATGAGCTTCTAACTTGAAGTATGGATCTGATGTGAAGAGCTTTGTGCAGCTTTTTTTGGGAAGAGCTGCAGTACTTCCAAAATTCTGAGCACAGAAGGAATTTTCTGATTTATCAGTAGATTTATTAATTAGTTTGAATTAAAACATTTTCTTTAAGAAAACTAGTGTCAGGGGTTTTTTTTCCTATCTATGTAATAAAAAAAAAATAGAGGCTACTTCAGGCATCCTTCTGTTAAAACTTGCTGAAGCTTTGTGACTAGACTAGATGTATTCTTCAGGATTAACAACTGCTCCTCACAAACTGTGGTATGGCTGGACAATGCTCATACATTGCAGATGAGGAAATGCTCTGTGTCAGATGATTCTAGACAGAAACTTCTCTTTTAAAATAGTTTTGACCAGTGTGTGTGTCAGGAGCCTGTGGCTTTGCTTCTCAATACAGTGCTGGTTTGCTCTTCCTGAACAATGAATCCGTGCACACTGACAGAATACCTTAGCTGAGGGCAGCTTGTACAAGTGCTACTTACACTGAAGTCTTGGAAAGTGGCACCCATTGTGAAACAGGGTAGTTTGCTAATGTTTTCTTCTGACAGTTGCAACTGAACACTGATTCTCTGGTACTGCATTTAGCTGATCCTAAACATCTACCTCTTTCACAAGTTCCAAGTGGAAGGCTGTTGGGAAGAGGAAGGGGATTGTAGATACCAGTGGAAAGTATAAGAGAATGAAATTGGAAAGGTAGAGAAGGAAGTAATTCAAGAGGCTTGGCAAATTCCTCTGGGTACAAGAGAATGCTATGGAAGAGGTGATCTGGGCTTTCTTACCCAAACAGGGTAGTTGTAGGTGTGATACAACAGCCCAGTAGGTTCTGGATACTGATGGGTTTTTCTGAAACAGCTCTTTCCAGGTATAGGCTTTTCCTTGTTTTTAAGGAAAAAAAGAAAAATGATGGTAATGCAATTAACTAGAGATATTTCATGTTAATGAGCAAGGTTTCTTAATCAGTGGTGATGCAAGACCCCTTTTTTAAAGGGCACATAAGCTTAAATATCCACTGAGAAGCTCTGTTTATGAATCAATGTATTTTGCAGACTATTCATACTGTGTATAATGAATGCCCACTAGTAGTTAGTTCTAGAGATCTGCCTGTTTCTTATGTGCTGTAGCTGATAAAGACAGCATCAAAGCTCAGCAAATACTGTGCTCATTTATGTGCTCAAATAGGATTTGCTAACAAAACTGATTTTTCCACAGACATTCCTGAACATGTTTGTTGACAGCAATCAGGATGCACGAAGACGATCTGTAAATGAAGACGATAACCCACCTTCTCCTATTGGAGGAGACATGATGGATTCTTTGATATCACAGCTTCAGCCCCAGCAGCCGCTGCAGCAGCCACAGCAACAGGTACCCTCCAGGCAAAATAAGACATGCTCATTGTCTTCCACAGCTGTAGGTTTCCAAGGACTTACACTGTAAAAGGATTAGCATTAAAAAATGGAAAGGGAGACTATAGAACTGCTCTACTGTGAATTCCCCTTGGGGCAAAACATACTAATTTATTTTGCCATTTCTCATTCCGGTGTAAACAGCCCATAGCATATGAACTGCAGCTTTGGAAGGTCACGTGAGACTTGCTGCCTTAGAAGTGAAGGACTGAGGGAGGGAAAATAACTGTTTAAGATAAAAGGTGGGAGGGGGAGTCACAGAATCTTCACTGTTACAGGGTGGCAGATAAAAAAGAATGAGGTGCAGAGGTATTATGTCTTGAGGAGAAACTGTAAAAAGTCACTGAAATAAGTACTGAGCACTGAACAAGGTGATATAGAGAAACAACTGTGTTGATGGACCTGTAAGATTTCATAGGTGGGGACCAATCTCTCATTAGTATTCTTCTGCACATGCTTAACTTTAGTTTTAGCACAAAATGATCAAAAATTTTTGTTGTCCTCTCTCGACAATTTCAGCCATTTGCAAAACAGGCAGGAGCATCAGGAGCATATCCTCTTACTTCACCGCCCACCTCCTATCACAACACAGTGACACCATCTCCATCTATGATGCACACACAGTCACCAGGTAAGATGGCTGAGAGTTTGTGTGCTAATTGTGTGCTGGAAATAGACACACAGCTCTTTGTGCATGCATGCCTTTTCTGTTATTTGAGCTGTGTTTAGCTCTGAGTTAGTCAAGAGGATGCACCTCATATTTGTGGGAAAAATAGCAAAGTCCTGCCATGCATATTTTAGAAAGTACATTTTGAAGCGAAAAAAAAACCCCAAAACCCCCAACATTCCGTGAAACTGTCATCTTTTAGCTGTGTAATATTTGGGACAGTTTCATTCTTATGGTTTACAACTTGCTCAGATCAAAACCTGTTAATTTTAAATACCTGCTTCTTCAGAAGAGCTTTTAATCACCAAAGCTCTGTTTTCTCCTCCTAGCTGTTATAGCACAACAGCTGAAAATACTTAAATTTGGGGCAGGGCTGGGCAGGGGGAAATGCCATTCTTCAAGCCAAATATCTTGGAAAGTTTCCTTTGTGTGGTGAATCAGTCTGGAAAATATAATGCTCATGCATGTACAAAATAAAGCCTTTGAGTGCAAAAACAAATTCTCATTAGTCTTGTTTACTGTCTCCCCTAAAAAGGAGATAGCTGTAGCAGTTGATAGAAAAAATTATAGTAGAAAAATGGGAAATATGTATGTTGAGTGACGTGATGTCTTTGATTAGGAAATTTGCATGCTGCAAGCTCACCTAGTGGAGCTTTAAGAGCACCATCACCAGCATCCTTTGGTCCCACTCCTTCACCTTCCTCTCTTGGAATCACAATGGGACAAACAGCTAACTTTGCCAGCCCACATGGTGAGTTCTTTACTGGCAGGTGTATATATAGTGTCAGGGAGAGCACATTTGCTTCTTGAAATTAAGTCCTCCAAAGCAGACTTACGTTAATTGAGAAAAATTTGTGTTTTGTAATTGGCTTAAGTATCTGTTTTCAGACACGTAGGTGTAACTCTTTAAGTAGTCAAAAGCAGCTGCATGGCACATTGAGGTGTTCCTAATGTTTTAAAAATTGACTATCAGTCACTCT
>NW_010312808.1:18307-28405 GCF_000700745.2 Antrostomus carolinensis
TCTTGTAGCAGAACAATGGCTGCAGCTTTTAATGCATATTGTCTCTTGTTAGATTAATTAATATCTTTTCACTGCTTAAGCTTCCTGGAAAAGTAACTGGAACAGGTTAGAAATTCAGATACTTGCAATTTGAAAATGTCAAAGTCTTGCTGGTTTGACATGACTATATGCAAGCAACATACCTTTCAGTTGTTTCCTTTATTAAGTTTTTTTGGAAAGCTGCCAAAACAACTGTGTGTTATCACAGTGCATTGGAAACCATTCCATAGATCACAATAAAATGAATAGTTCAGACTGTAATTTTAGTGCACCAATTTAACTGTCAAGGTGAACAAAGTGAGATAGATGTACAACAGGCTGTTTAAGAAGCTTGTTCTGATCAGTCTTTATAGCAGAGTACAAAACCAAAGATACTTGAGCAGAGAAGACTGCGAGATATGGAATAGATAAGGAACAGTCTAGCTGAGGCTTTCATTTGCTGAGGAACAGTAGAAGTCCGAGTTTGTAGGCAAGAGCTCTTTTTGATTTAGGCTCCGTTATGTATTGAACACGCCCGTTTGACTTAATGTTAGATTTAATTTTACTTTTAAAAAAAAATACAACCAGAAAACCCTTGAATCTGTATCTTGATTCTTATTCTTTTTTCCCCTCTCCCCATTATGTTGGTATGGTGGTATGGTTATATGGTGGTAAAAGGTAGTCTAAAAGCTTGCAGCCACTTTGATACTTCAGAGATTTTTGGTAAGCCTTTTTTAGATTTCTAGATTAGAAAACTTTGTACTTTTTTAAAAAAACCAACCAACAACAACAATGGTCTTGTAACTTCTGTAGGTACCATAGACCCAAGCTCACCATACACCATGATGTCACCCAGTCAGCGTGCAGGGAACTGGCCAGGATCTCCCCAGGTCTCTGGTCCATCACCAGCAGCACGGATGCCTGGAATGTCACCAGCCAACCCTTCCCTTCATTCACCTGTCCCAGATGCCTCTCATTCCCCGCGAGCTGGAACAAGTAGGCTGCTTTTTGAGGGTTACAATTATGAAACATTTGTGTTTAACATTTCCAGTTCTGTTCTTTTGGATAGTTTTTTGTGTCAGCCTAACAGTCCTTACTGCCCTTGTGCAGTAAAATATCTAAGGAAGTGAAAACTTAATTCTATCCTCGTTCAAATCTTCTATTAACAAATTGGGAAATGAGTTAAATTGTACAGCATAAACCTCAGCAGTATTGATACTTCTTGTTGCACTGCAGAAATTAGTCTTAAACTATTGAGCTCCGTGACTGAAAGAAAATTCTTCAGAATGAAAGCAATGATAGGCATATTTGCCTACCCAAATACTAACTTTTCACATCATAGAGTTGTAATGCTGTTCTTGCACGAGCGATTTAGCCACCTTTACATCCCATTGAGCTTGTTGTACAAGCCTAATATCTGCTGGCATGCTGCAGAAGGAGGAAAAGGGAGTAGGATTTTAATGTTACTGAGACTCTTTGCATGGGTGTAGGATCGAAACTCTAATCCTTTGACTTTGTCTATCTGTTACCTGTCACTAGGCAGACAAATTCTTAAATAAGAAAGATTCAGCTTTGGTTCAGAGAACTCATTGCTTGTATAGTGACAACAAACGAAGTGAACAGATTTGTCTCAGTTTAAATCCTTCCTTACTGCAAGTATTTTTCCATATCAATAGGTTCCCAAGCAATGCCAACTAGCATGCCTCCACCTCGTAAACTACCTCAGCGCTCTTGGGCTGCATCCATACCTACAATCCTCACCCACAGTGCCTTGAATATTCTGCTGTTGCCCTCTCCTACCCCTGGGCTTGTGCCGGGACTTGCTGGCAGCTATCTTTGTTCCCCTCTTGAGCGATTCCTTGGATCAGTTATTATGAGGAGGCACCTTCAGAGGATCATACAACAAGAAACGGTATGGTTTAGGTTGTTTTAATATTGACCTGTGAGCATGACTTCAACTTTTCTTTTTTATGCTTCTGTACTCCATGTATTTCAAATCAGGCACAAACTGAAATGCTTCAAATATAATAAGTATTTGGTGTTGGATTTGTACTATACTTCTGAATCTTGTCATCTAAAGAGTCAAAATTTAGAGAAAGCATTTAATTCCACTTCTTTTCCACACAAATTACAAGTGGAAAACCTGTCTGGTCGGGTGAAAGATAGCTGATTTGATAGCAAGACTATGACCAGATTTTCTGTTGCCATGGCTTCTCTGAGTTTAGCGTGTCTGTTGAGAGTTAACTAGAACAGCCACAGGGTTTCTATGGACGCCACTACTTGGCAGGAGTGGCCAAGAAATTAGTTACCAATTGACAATAACTGAACTACCCAGTCACGAATGTTGCTTTAGGGCTTGGGACAGACAATGTCTGCCTCTTCACTTCTTTGGCATTGATTTAGTGACAAAGAAAGAAGCCAAATCTTGCATAAGCTTCATTCTCAAGACAATTTTGCCTGTATATAAATATCACATGTTTCTTTCTGGAAAGAGGGCAGATTGATCACTGGAGTCTTGGGAGTGAATGTGTGTTTGTTCATGCTGTTTAATGAATGATTGATTGAATGTGATACTCCTTTTTATGCAGCTACAGTTAATAAACTCCAATGAACCAGGTGTAATTATGTTTAAGACGGAGGCACTGAAGTGCAGGGTTGCTCTCAATCCCAAAACCAACCAGACCTTGCAACTGAAAGTAACACCTGAAAATACAGGACAGTGGAAATCGGAGGAGTTACAAGTTTTGGAGAAGTTCTTTGAAACAAGAGTATGTACTCAAATCATTAATGTTTAAATTTTTGTACGTTGCTTTTAATCTCTGGTGTTTTAAGTGGTTCTACTGACTTCGATTGGCATGTGTAAGGGCTGCAAAACATGCAATTAACAGCTGTGCATGCTGGTTACCACATTAAATGATACAGCTATTACCTAAACAGGACGTCCTAAACAGTGTCTTTTTTTAGGTTGCAGGACCACCTTTTAAAGCGAACACCCTGATAGCCTTCACAAAATTACTAGGCGCTCCAACGCATATCCTCAGGGACTGCGTACACATCATGAAACTTGAGCTGGTAAGCTAACAATTCTATTTAGTTACTGTGTTTAAAAAAAGAAAAAAAGAAAGGAAGGTGCGGTATCTTTATCTATAAACACAGAAATTACTCTAAATTTTTGTGTATGTTATACTGTGTTAGTAAAGTTTACTGTTAGCTTTCCTGGAAACTCCCAAAATTGCTCTTTTTAAACTGATGATTTTGAGAGATGGCAGACGTGTTACTGCACAACAGGCCCATGCTTAGGCTGGCTGAAATCTTTCAGATTGTATTCTTGTGTACCATACGCTCAGTTCTTTCAGTTATTCTGACCTGTGCTAAACCTGACAAGATCTGCAGATTTAGCTGGAGAAGCACATTCCACTTTCTAACGCTTCCCTGGTTCCTAGCCGTGTATGTCACTGATGTGAGACCTTCGCTGTTCTTTCTCTGTGCTGCTCTTTCTAAACAGTTCCCTGATCAGGCAAGTCAGCTGAAATGGAATGTGCAGTTTTGTTTAACCATTCCTCCCAGTGCACCGCCCATTGCGCCTCCAGGAACACCTGCTGTCGTGCTGAAATCCAAAATGTTGTTTTTTGTAAGTAGACCTATCTGTTTTAAAATGTTGGGGGCTGCATGTCTCTGAAGCCATCAGGCGTTAGTAGCAAATCATAAGCAAGCTGTATCTGACAATAGCTAAAAACGGTCTGCCATTTGAGTGCCTAGATCTGCACGCGTCTCTCTTGTAAGGAGTTCAGATAGTGCTCCTGTTCTCCCTCCTATAAAAACACAGAAGCTCTTTGTGTGTGTTCTTGGGGAGATGTTGACAACATATCCTAAAGTTCAGCTCCCTCTGGGCTGCTTGTATCTTTGAATTTTCAACTTCTGGGTGTTTCGTTCTTCTTTGAGGTACTGACTGCCTCGATTAAGTGATGTACTCATTAGTGGTGCTGGGAAGGGATAGCAGGAATCAGATGTTTAGAACAAATCTACATTAGTGTCGTCTCTGAGGCAATGCTTACTGTAGGGTGCTTCTGAGAATTAGATAGTCTACACCTGACTGATAACTTCTCTGTTACAGAATTGATGTCTGAAAACTGACAGGGTGGCAGTGTATGCTGTCTGTAGGTCTGGAGTGTTTAACTGTGTTGGAAGTTGTGCTGAAGTATGTGGTCCTTCAATTTAACACGCTTTTTGTTTTTCCTGGCAGCTCCAACTAACACAGAAAACGGCAGTCCCCCAGGAAACTGTTAGTATTATTGTCCCAATTATTTATGATATGGCTTCGGGTACAACGCAACAGGCTGACATTCCCAGGCAGCAGAACTCTTCTGTTGCTGCTCCAATGATGGTTAGCAATATTCTAAAGAGGTTTGCTGAACTGAATTCACCACGACCAGGTACTGTACATGTCCAGTAGATATATTCTCTTCACCCAGACTTCTGTGACAAATCTCCAGTGTAAAACTAAATCTCTCTTAAGTCTGAATTCTGGTTTCTGTCATACTTCTTTAGTAATTACAAGCTCCTGATGTGACAGGCAATACATAAGTTAATAGCAAGTACTGGCAACACAGCAGGCATTTATACCAGAAGGTTACACTGATGATTCAGGCTGGATTTCGCTGTTCTGCCAAGGTCATAGAATGCATCTCTTGTTGGGCCAACTCTTGCTGCACAGTAGGAGTGATACTTTTTAACAAATGGACCCAGAATGAGTCACAAGAAATATGCTATGGTCAAGTGTCAGTTTTCATGGTTAATTATCAAGTTATTGAGCTTAACAGTAGAGTATAAAGGGATGTTAAAATAGTTATCAGAACTTGTCCACATGCTGTGAATGATTAAAAAGTGATTGGAGTGATTGTATTCTCCTTTGTCAGTGTGTACACTAACAAAGGCGCGTACAGGTCTGTCCACCAAACGTGTTGTGAAGTGCTTGAGCTAAATAGGTTGTTCTGAATGTTCACTGGCCTGTAGGTAGTGCACTGTGAGCAACGTTGGGATTTGCTTTCCCTCTTGTCATGGTTGGGGTTTTTTTTGTTTGGGGTTTTTTTTTTTGATATCTGAAACGTGGAACAACAGTAGCAGGTTCTTTGGGCAGCATGTTGTCTGTAAGCAGTGGTTTGGGGTCCTAATACAGAGATGGCTCATAAGAACAATAACTTTCAGTTCTGCTGCAGTTACATGCTGAAGAAGAAAGCCTTTTTCCAATACCCAGTGAACAGATTGAAGTTGTTAATCCAGAGGCTGAATTCTACTTCTCTAATGTATAATTATTCATCTCGTTGTTATGCAGTAATTTTAACTGTGCTCAATGATTTATTTCAATTGCTCGAACATGAGCAATGTTTATCTAAAATTGGTGTGGATATGCATACGTTTCTGAAAATTGTGATGAGATGAAATTAAAATGCATTTTTTGTTTAACATATAGTAATAGTGTAGGTAAATAGGCGTGAGAATAGCCTTGAGGGTGTGTGAGGTTACCTGTAGAAGTTCTGTATGTGGTACAGAACTGTTGTCTGTATAGCACTCTTATTTCAATATACAATAACTAAACTTGAGGTGTTTCTTTTGGAAAGTGCTTCCCCACTGAGTTCCCCCAGTGTGGGGAAGGGTAGATACTTGTTTTGCTGTTTGTTATTGCATTAAGTTGTGTTTTAAGGTAAACCCTCCACAAAATACCACAGCACAGGCAGTAATTGTCAAAGCTGCTCTTCAGTATCCCAGGTGAGATGTCTTCTGACGATCATTAGGTAGATCAGGATAGACAATCTGTTTGTCACACAAGTTTTGAAGTAGTTTGTGAGTGCAGTGTGGGGAGCAGATTATGGACAGAAAAAAAATTGTATATAAAAAGAGCTTGTAGCCCTAAGCAGGACCTTACCTAGAAAAAGAAGAATGGTGCTAGCTGTGCAGAGGACGTTTCTGGTAGTCTTCCCTCTGACTTCTAAAAGAAAGAAGGAGTCAGTATGCAGTTATTTATTTATTTATTTATTTATGTATTCCACCACCACCCAGCCAAAGTAGGATCTTCCCGTAAAATGCAATTTCCTGTGTTCTTACTGTCAAAACTTCAATTATTGTATCTGATAAAAGAGAACAGAATACCTTCTTTTCTTTGCCATTGAAAGGTTGTAGGGAGAACCAAGAGATGAAAGTAGATAGCTGGGAGACTTCTTTTACAGCAGCAGTATGTGGGAGATCCCAGATGCATATCCTTTCTCTTGTGGTGCTATTGTCCTGTACCCAGGATTTTCGGACCTGTGTTAGCTCTTCTGCTGCACTAACTGCAATTTGCTTGGTTAAGTGAATTTTTCACTGTTTCAGTCAGAAAGGACCAGGGCTTCCCATCATGCACGTCTGATTCTACTGGCACTTTCATTGTAACCCGTAAGCAGTGTTGCCTCATTTTGGCTGTATCTTTTTTACCTTCCTCTCTTTGTGAGAAGGTGTTTTGTATTCAGCTTAATTTTCCTCTTAATAAAATGGTAGCGCCTGGAAAGTAAGTTCTTTTGGAAGAGTTTTCTTTTCAGATCTGTGGGCAAGCACATTGTGCCGTGTTTAACAGTAAAATGTTGACTCGTTGTAAGCGCGCTGTCTTTCTGAGGTCACTGTACCAATGCTTCCGTGGGAACAATATTTTGGTTTTGGGAGATAATTCCATGAACAGAGATGGAAACAATGCCCTGGAGTAATAGGGTTAAACTTGAGCTGTAAGTCTACAACCTGCATTATGTAGCAGGCATTAATCTGATAAGGAAAAAAAGTCCCTACAGATGCTAGAGGTGACCCGTAGAGAGGAGCTCAAGGGACTCATGATATTTCTTGAAGCACTTCACGACTAAGCATTTTTCAGTGTCTGGTTTTCAGTGATGCAAGTGGATGGTGTTTAGCCCAGATGTGTAGCTTTGATATTATAATGACTTGCCAAAAATAATCTTGCCAATCCCTAGTTTGGCAGTTAGGATTAATACATCCAAACAGGCTCTGTTCTTATCTCTTTGCTCACACTGTTGCTCCTTCAGCAACAAAATTCAATGTCTTCTAATTGATGTTTCTTGAAAGATGCAGGAAAAATTCAGCCTGCAGTAACTGGGGTACAATAGTGGCTATTAATTGTATTCTCTTATCAGGAAACAGTAGATGAAAGTCACAGCTGCCTAACACTTCCTTCACCTTTTGTTGTTCTAATTAAACGTTTTTGATTCTATTGTTTTTAACTTTTTAAAGCTATTTCAGAATCTGTGTGTGGTTTTTGTCAAAAAATGCTGGTATTCAAAACTTGAGACAGCTGTGTCTAGTTTTTCCTCTCTGTACTAGATCTCAGCTGTTTGAAACAAAAGTCCATTTGCCCTGCATTTTATTTTGCAGTTTAGATGTCAAGGGTAGAGCCAGAGCAAACCAGTTGAAAGAAACAGATCTCTGACTTTTCCCCAGTCTTGGAATTAGAAATGTTCCAAAACTGGGCTTAGGACAAAAAAAAACCCCAATTTACAGCTGTTTCAGACTTGAATCTTTTGAAATGTTTAATTTCTGCTCTAAATCGATAGAAACAGAACTTGAAATTTTTTTTTTCTTTCTAAGTGCTTTTAATTAATAACAGAGAGAAAAATTTGGATTGCAGTGCCACATACAATAAATTCTAGCATAGCTTCAACCTGACATTCAAAAGCTACTGCAAGCTAAGAGCTTCTTGCAATCTTCCAATACCTGAAGGGGGCCTATAAGAAAGCTGGGGAGGGACTTTTCGTTAGGGCAGTTAATGACAGAACTAGGGGGAATGGCTTTAAACTGAAAGAGGGAAGGTTTAGATTAGATATTAGGAAGAAGTTCTTTAGTGTGAGGGTGGTGAGACACTGGAACAGGTTGCCCAAAGAGGTTGTAGATGCCCCCTCCCTGGAAGTGTTTAAGACCAGGGTGGATGAGGCTTTGAGTAACCTGATCTAGTGGAAGGTGTCCCTGCTCATGGCAGGGGGGTTGGAACTAGATGATCTTTAAGGTCCCTTCCAACCCAAACCATTCTATGATTCTATGATTCTATGACTAACAGAGCGGTCCTGCCGAGAAAACCGGAGCTGCTTCCCTTAAAATAATCACACCCCCCGCCGTCCTCGGAGGTGGCTGGGGCTTTGCGAGTGGCGTGTCCGCAGGGGCTGGCAGCCGTGCGGTCGGTAGCTGGTTGGGGAAGGGCAGTGGGTGGGGTGACGCTAACCTGTCTCTTTTCCCTGTTCCAGGTGAATGCACAATATTTGCAGCCGTTCGTGATTTGATGGTTAATCTTACGCTGCCCCCTGGTGGGCGTCCCTAGACACTTTTAAAAGAAGGCTGAAAGTGAGAAAAAAACAGCAAAAAAAAAAATATATATATATAGTAAAGCCTTCGGTTAAAAGAGGACATTTTAATTTTACCTTCTTTTTTTTTTTTTTTTTTTTTTTTAAGAGCTAACTATAATAAACTGGCAAACTTTCAGGGATGCACTTTCATCACATGAGTTTCACCACGACTTTTGTATAGTGCTGTTGTATAGTGTGTTTTAATGGGAGACACTTCCGACTAGGTAATAGATTGAAGTATCAGCTTGCTGGTAATAGATTTAATATTCTGTTTTATACTATAAAGATTATGAAAATGCCAAACTTGTATGTTTTTCTGTTTTTCTTATGTTTTGGTGTAATAGTCTTTTTTTAAGGCAGGTCTGTCATTTTTGAATACTGTAAAACTGTGACAAACTTTATATTGAAGCTGTATTTTAATATGACTGCTTTGAATCCTTAAACAATTTATTTGGGCTTGTTGTAAACATGTCCCCAAAAAGCAATATTTAATAAACTGGATTAAAAAAATCTTAAGCTGGATGTTGTATAATCTTAAACATTATTCCTCTCCGCTATAGCCGCTGGCCAGATCTCTTGTTTTCACACTTACTTGGCTGTCTCTCTACGTGGGCTTGTTTCCCCATCACAAAATAACGCAAACAGATGAAATACCTTACTTATTTATTCTGTGGGTTTGGTCTGTTCCAAGTCATGGGAAAACAGAGTTTGTTCATTTTCCTGATTGTATAAATAACCAGTAATTCCCTAAAATTGTACTTCACTTCTTCCAGCCATAAGGAACTACATCTCTTCTGTTCCAAAAGCAAAGTTTAGTGGAAGAAAGCACCGTTTTTCATCTGTCATGGAGTTTGTAGTTATAGACACCTCTGTAATCAATCATAGACTCTTTGTCTTATTGTAAAGGCAGGTAAGGTAGAAGCTGGAACTGTGTAGCAGAGAGGCTGATCCAAAAGAGAAGAGAGGCTGATCCAAAAAAGAAGCAACCTCACATCTAACTTTTTTAACTGGGCATATGTAGATAACTTTTTCAGTGATGACTGAAGGCTCTTCTAATTGAATAAAATTTCCATCCGTAACAATTACTCTGACATTTAACCCTTTTTCTTCATGGATCAGTATTCTCAAATTTTTATTGAGTTCAGGTTGGTTTCCTGACTTCCTGCAGGAGTAGCTTTCTGCTGTGCTGTCTCACTCCCTTTGCAGAGCTCTGTCAGCTCCCTGCTCAGCTGAAGGATGTTTTAAACTAACTTTTAAAATCTTTTGGTGGATGTACTGTACCCTGCTTTGCTGGCTTTAAGGCTGCCCATTGCCCCTGCAACTGTTGCAACACTTTTTTCCCTGTGGATGAATGAGTCTCTTCCAAAGCCCTTGCCAGTAGAAAGAATCTTTTGGTTGGTATCCACTGCAGATTTCAGCCTTGAACCTGTGGGTTTGGGTGTTGGTGCTGTGTCAGTACTTCTCTGCCCTGTGTGTATCTAACAGACGGTTATGCAGTTTCTGCTTCTGAAATACAAAACTCATCCGCTGGAGTGAAAACCCTGGCAATCTGTAAATGTTGCTGCTGCTGCTACTACTACTCAGTTGGAAAGATTTTGTATTTCTGTCTTTTCACAACTAAAGTCATGTTTTTAAAATTGAGAGGTAATACAAGTATGCCTGAAAAAGACTGGCTATTATCACAGAATCACAGAATGTCAGGGGTTGG
>NW_010312809.1:0-449 GCF_000700745.2 Antrostomus carolinensis
AATTCTTCCTTATATCTAGTCTAAATGTACCCTTTTTTATTTAAAAACTCTTACCCCTTGTCCTAATCACAACAGGCTCTGCTAAAAAAGTTTGTTCCCATCTGCTCCTTTGCAGAGGAGCAACAACAATGTAACACAGATGTGTTTGGAAAGAGTAAAATCAATTGAAAATCACCCTGGTTAAACAAACATTTGCTTACTCTTCTACTCCCCAGAAGAAAAATAACTAATCTTATTTGTTGCTGTTTTGGTTTCTTTAAATTGTCTGCATCTACAGATTATTATTTCAGTTTCATTGCTGGAAAAAAAAACCCATCTTACTAACTTGCCCTCTTTAAGGTGTATGCACGTCAACTGTGCTTTGATCAGCTTCTGTTGCAGGATGGTTCTTCTCTCTTGCTAAAAAAGAAAAACCATGAAGTTTATATTGGGTACACCTATCATGTGCT
>NW_010312810.1:0-4414 GCF_000700745.2 Antrostomus carolinensis
GGAGATCAGGTTGGTCAAACAGGATCTGCCTCTCCTAAACCCATGTTCTATGCAAGGTGCATCAACACTGAGTGTTCTCTACTTACTCATCACAACACTAACTAAGGTCTTTCCAGACTTTGATCCAACAAGCAGAGGCTGAGCAGCAAGTCCATTTATACAGGGAGCTGATCTCTACCTACTTATCTGTCCTCTGATCTGCCAACACTGTTCCATGCAAGGCCAGTTGTACAAGGGCAAAAGTGCTTGTCACTGTGTCTTGCCCTGAGACTGATACTTGATCCTGGAGGCAAAGGACCATAGCAGTTTATCTAGTATGCCAGTCGATCTTAGTATTCAAAGCAATTTGACTCGATTACTTACAACTTCACAGTTAAATTTCAGAAGATGTGTGCTGGTGGGTGATTTATTCTTGCATGTGATCGAATAACCTAACCCTTCTCTTGAAAAAAAGGGTTTGTAGATTGTTCATAGGGAATACTTTTCCTATGTCATCAGAAATAAGACCTTTTTCTCCAACATACTCAGGCTTCATCTTAAAGTGAAGGTGTTTCTTGATTGCATCTTTTGGTTGTTGGTGTCTATGAGACTTCACAGATGAAACTAGTCTTGCTGTAAGGTGAGTCACTGTTGTCATTCATATTGTCAAAGAATTGTTTTTCTAAATAATATGAGCCTTTCTTGTTGTATAGCATTTTCTGTTTAAGAATAGTTAAAATGTACATCAAAACATCACAGTCCTCTGTGTTATTTTTGTTCTCATACTCAATGCACAACTAGTAATCCTTTTAGTGATAAACATCTTCCCCAACCACAAAATCTGCTCACACTGGCTGAGAGTCTGCTGCCTTTCCTTGTTAGGGCACTGTAGAGTGGTGTAGCAGCACACCCTGCATTGCACCTACCCAGTTTTCCAGAGGACCTTTGTCCTGCCAAGGGTTTGCATTTTTCCCTCTGAAGCTATATCTCATACCCACTATTCCTCAGGAAGCTGCTGCAGGGACTCCTCCCTCGGTGGAGGCTTTGTTACCTACCTCCTTGCATAACGTGGTCTCCAGAAGACATCCATTGTGAGTGTGCTGTTGCACTACCTATAATATTGAATACGCGTCAGGTTAAGACATATTTTTGTAAGAACGAAATTGGAATGTAGTTTAGATTATGGCAGCATTTAAAGGAGGGGAAAAACAAACAAACAAAAAAACGTGTAAGAAGATGTGTAGGTACACGGTGCAGCTATGCCGGGGTGGGTGGCAGGTGAAGATGTTGAGAAAATAAATAGTGGCAGGCAGTTTGGGTTTGGGTTCATTTTCATTTCTTGAATGAAAGTCCTTGCAGCTGAACAAGGTCTGTCCTTGAAAGTATTTCCATGTCCAGTAAAATATGAGGAAAAATTATCTGTCTGTGTTATTCTGGTCCCCACATTAACCTTCTAAAATGAGTTTCTCAAAATACCATACATCTAAATGAGAATAAGATGTGGCAGCATAAAAAAGGTATCCTCTGTGACAGAGGGAGAATGTAGTGCAAAAGAATTTACCAATGCAAATAGCAGTATTGGCAGGTTAAAAAAAAAATAGCACATATATTTGCATGTCTAGTATAGGAAAGGTTAAAAGCCTAAATACCACTAACCTTATCTAACAAATAGTTTTTATTTGCTATTCAGAGTGTCTTTTAGGGCTTCTTCAAAACTGTCAGAGATAAACAGTTAGCTCTATTGGCAGATACCATGCAAACATCCATGCAATACAAACTGTGAAAACAGCTAATCCAAATGACATCTACTTCCCATTTTTGACACGTATCCAGATTGGCAAATTCCCTGAAGGCCAAGGACACAGGCATCATTTAAGATTATGTTGTTTCTGTGAGTGCACAGATTTTCCTCTTTGGTCCCAACAGATTTCCTATGAATCTCAACTCTAAAACATTTCTGTTAATGAATCATACGCTAAAATCCCTCTATCAATCTTACAGCTATGAAGCAGCAAACTCAGTCTGGCACAGTGAATCATAATATTTAGTGTCTGAAGAGATAACTCACAAAAAGAAAGATGTAAAATTCAGAATCACGGTTACAGAAGTAAAACTCCTGACATTTCCCCTTCCCACTTCTCCAACTGTACCAAGTGCTAAATGATTTAGGGTTAAGTCCTCACTAGACAAAGCAGTGTATGCTCAGTGCAGCATGAAAACTACCACCCTTATTATTGCAGAACCTGTTTAAAGTGAAAAAAAATGAAAAATGACAGTAAGCCCAGTTTTACTGGACAAAGAGCAACTAATTCTAAGAAAGTCCAGGACTGAATGGTGATGTTATAAAGATAATAAGATTTCCCTCAACAGAAGCAATGTCTCCCTGCATCATTATCCCCCTTATCTGCTACTTCAAAACCTCTTGTTATTTATCTTCAAATATTATCAATTCTTTTGAGCCAGATCGAAATTAACTTCAGGCTAGTTCTTTCCAGGCAGTAAATACATTTTAAAAAAAAAAAAAAATTGCCAACAAAACTCTCAAAAATGTGAAGGCTCTCTTTATTCTCAAGGTTTACAAAGGAACCACTTTTGCTCATTTATTCTTATTGTAGTTAGCTAAGACGGTTTCAATGAAATTTTTTCTTTCTGTGAACCCTGTGCCCTCTATTCTTCTGCGCTTCACAGGGTCTGAGTGGATATGAAGAAAGTGCACAGCCCCTGGGTGAGTGTTTACATACTCTAGCAGTACCGATGAGGGAAGCAATGGACTATGTCCACTGGTTTCCCTAGAATCTATAACAGAAGTCATTGATTTCTTTACACCAATAGCAAGTGGTGTTTTGGTCAGGAAAATAAATTTTTCAGCTTTGTGATTTAGTACTAAAACAAGTTTCAGGAAGAGCTTGATCCATGCTTGAGATTTATCTTAGTACTAAAACTAAAACTTCCTGCAACTAAAACAAGTTGCAGGAAGAGCTTGATCCATGCTTGAGATTTATCCTCATTTTTCTTTTTTTCCACTCTGAATTTTCTGGAACTTCAGTATTTGCAAACAAAATTCTGTTCCACTCCTGACCTGACGTGAATTATTCATAATTGGCTGGAGAGCTACAGAGAGGAGACTGGGCACTTTTGTACCTCTGTCTCTGCCAAAATCTGAGGAGAAAGTCTCTGGCTCCTGCATTTGCTGGCAGAAAGTGGAAACCATCTCCCTGCTCCACCACCAGTTTGAGATGCACTGGAACAACCAAGCTGTCTCCTCCCCCAGTCTGCTGGCTTGCCACCTCACACGCATCAACATTCAGAACAGCTTGGTCCCAGCTGTCCACAAGATGATATACCCAAGCTTAGGACCTTTGTTTGCACTCCCCAAGAGCCATATGCTGTTTCAGACCTACAGGCTAGTATCTTGGACTTATACAAGTCAATAAAGGAATGTTGAATCCTAGCCCCTGCAGACCCAAAATACTCATATTCCTCAGTGAAGATAACAGGATGTTTAAAAGGACCTGCTTCTTCAAATTCTTTACTGTCTTGCTATGGTCCACAGCCCATGGCAAGAATGAGCAGCAATAACATCTTCATTTCAATCTCACCACAGGAGATGGCCTTGTTAGCAAATTATTTTTGCAACAAAATGTGAGATAATTAGACTAAAGAAGCAGGAATTGAAACAAACAAATGGTGTGATGTTTACACCATTAAATAATTCCATATGATATCTTTATCTTATTATCTTTGTACATTATCTGTACAGTGTCTTTTCAAAGGGAATACATGAAATGACATACCAAGAAGTTTATTTTTCCTTATATGACTAGTGGACTCTGGAATTTTTCTTTGGTTCTTTTTATAAGTGAGAATTCAGAGCACTTTAATAAAGCATGACATTTTTATCTAGGAGAAGAATTATTTTACTTTAAAGATGAATCTCAAACCTTTTTCTGCTGCACAAATCACTACAGTCCAGCATCCTGAATCTATCTTTTCTGTGGAGGGGTCAGAGAGTCAGGCTCATTTGTAAAATAATCCTGGGCAAAAGAAGAATCCCAATGGTTTAATTCAGTCTTTCCTTAATTTCACTGGGAGCTGGAACAAGCCCTGTCCTAGACGAGCTGTGGAAACAGACCCTCCTTGCACACTTGTGCCTCCAGCAAAAGCCTGGAGTGACCTTCTAATACAGCAGATGCAATACCTTGAGTATCACAACAGTGACTTGAGCACAGAGAAATCCTGGATGTAGCTGGGCATACTTGTAAGTATACAAGATAGAATATAAGTTAGTGACTGTTGTGCAAAACACCTATAGGAACTCATCTGTCTTTCCGTGGATGTAGTTTAGGTTCATGCAGTGATATTCATTAAATGTTCTGAAGGTTTTGTATGGGCCAACATTTTTGTTGGGGGGCTTAAGGTCAGTTCATCACACGTT
>NW_010312811.1:0-12993 GCF_000700745.2 Antrostomus carolinensis
TGGGAGAGTTGTGGTTCATTTCGTGCTGGGGCTTCGTGACTTGTAGTGAAGTTTCTCGTAGTCTAAATGCTTTTCTTTTGCTGAGAAGGCATCGTTAGGACAAACTAGCAAGCCTTGCTGCCTCGGGATGGTGAAGCTTGCACCTGTGGTGCAGAAAGAGTTTGTTTGGAAGGGAGGAAAAAAAAAATATGGTGAGGGCTCCTTTCCACTTCTGCAGCCAGAGCCCAGAAAGTAAAAGGATTAAGAGGTTTGTGACACCACTGCTCGGACTGGCCTCAGATTGCAGAACTTGATGGTTTTTAGTCGTGCACAGCAGCGCTGTAGGGGTCTGTCGCGTTACAACTGCAGCTTTAGCGTAGAAGACTCGCTCCTGGGGCTGGTTGAACTGTGCCATTCTCCAGTATGGATTGGAAGTCTCACGTGTTGCAGTTGTCCTGGTTCGGTATTTCTTCCTAATTTCCTCTTGCAATGTATCGCCTGGCTTTTCTGGGTGTGCTCTTGGAGGTCTCCAACACTGTGCAGTTTCATCCAGTTCTTGGAAGTCTTCTTGCTTGCCTCACCCGTTAGCACGTACTGTTGATGTCTGATCCCTGCTTGGTAGTCGCCTCTTTGAAACTGTACTTGTGCACTCACCGTACCACTCGTTGCTTCTCACGGTGCTTGGAAGCACTTGGACAACCATCCGACTGAAGCCTGCTTGGAAACCAGAGCTACCCGAGGCCTCAGCCACTGAGAGCTCCTTCCTTTGGAGGATTAGTTTATTCCATGGTGTAGCAGAGGGCTGTCAGATTTGGAATGAGACTCAGTGCTAACTACTGGAGGATGCAGAGTGAGGATTCGAGGAATTTGACTTTGGAATTACTTGCTACATCTCAAGCGCAAGATTTCTTCGCAGTGGACAAGCTATTCATGGAGTCGCCCAGCAAGATGCTTGCTGAAGGAGCTGGATAAATTCCTTGGTGGGGAAAAGGAATTCTGGAGTCTGAAGTGAACAGAGAAGGCCAACAGTGAGAAGTTACCGAGGATGACAGACTGGCCCTGCAAGGTATAGTTGTCGTGGTCTTGTTGCACTGCGCTCTGTTTCTTACTGTGGGTAGAGGGGTGGCAGGAGTGAGGTGGAGTGAGTTCTGAAGGCTTCACACTCAAACTTCCCTGGAGGTGTTGAAGGCCAGGTTGGATGAGGCTTTGAGCAGCCTGGTCTAGTGGAAGGTGTCCCTGCTGATGGCAGGGGGGTTGGGACTGGATGAGCTTTAAGGTCCCTTCCAACCCAAACCATTCTATGACTCTATGATTCCAACTGTCTATTGGGTGTTAACTCTTTTAACCTCAGTTCTTCATGAGGTCGCCACCTCTTTCTTATCTTCTCTCAGGCTATTGCCCCTTGTGCTCCAGAAGCAAAGTCTTCTGCTGCTTACTATTGCTGTCCCTGTAAAGGTAGAAATGAAGAACCTGTCCATATTGGCACCTGTTTTACTGAACAGCCAAGGACTTAAGTTACAGGAAAATGAAATGGCAGGTGAAAATATTAAGTTATTACCTTAATGGCTTCTTCATTAATGGACAAACCCAATTGGGTGTTTTACTAACTTATATAGGTACAAGTAGGGTATTTAGCCCTGATAAAGGCCCTCTAAGTAGTGAACCTGTCACAGGTGGTAAGTAAAACCATGAACTTTGCAGCGTACTTGCTTTGGCAATCGTCTGCCGTTGTTCACAAGACAGGTGCGATACTGCAGCTTTGCAGGTTTGAGACGCTGACCCCTTGCTCTGCTAACCAAAGAGCTGAGCTGTACCTGGAGTCCAGGACGTGGGTCTAGTAAAGTAGAGACTGTGGCAGCGTATGCCAGTGAGGTCAAAGGGCTGAACTGTCCTGGAGAGAAACCAGTGCCTTGTGGCTTCCTCTGCTGAATTGCCAGAGCTGTCCCAGTCGGAGTCAGATTGTCATGTACATCCTGTCATTGCTAGAGGAGACCCTTTCCTTCGTTTCCCCCATTAGCTGACCAGAGGCTGATGCTCATTCTCAGGTAGTGACAGCAAGCTGCTTGCTGAACTCCACCAGATAGATGTGTGACAGGACTGTGATGATCTCCTGCACAGCTGAAAGTGAGGCTTAGAAGACTTATGTTGAATTAATATCTCCGGTGAGGAGAGTGGCATTTAATTTAACATGGTTAAAGTGTATATACCAGGAGGGAGTGTTTGCAGCTCTTGGGGAAAGCTGCCACATGTGGACTGAATTGTTAAAATGCCCTTGCCCTTCTGTAACTATGCAGAGCTCAAACTACAGCCCTGGAATCGCTTTCTTAAAAAATAGGTATTGTTAAATCACTGCAAATAGCTTTCTTTCTCCCAATGAGTTGTTTTGATTTTAGTTTTTTGTTGGTTTGGGTTTTGTTGTTTGTTTTGGTTTGTTTTTTTTTTTAAATCAAGCAACAAAACCAAGACTGTGTAGTAACAATAAGTCTCTTCCTACATCAACAGATTCTTAGGAGAGCATGCCTTGTATTTCATTAGATATGAACCTTAACAATAGAATTGTATTTGCATTGAACAGCTGCATTTGCAAAAAGTTACTCTTGTACCATTCAGATCATAATGTAATCCCTTTTCTTCAGATTCTCCTTCAGATGCTGTCAAGATAGACTCCAGTGCACTCAATTAGGAAAACAATGATGTGTACCAAGATGCTTCTCTGCCTGGTCACTGTTGTTTTGAAGCAGCAAAAGAGGAGTCTTGCAGACACCCTTGGTTGATGACGAAAGACAGTAATCGTGGTGATGAGGTACAAGAAAAGGAAGTAAGAATAACAGCTGGTGTCTGAAATGGTAGTTGCAGACATGGACAGAAGATGAGACTCTGGGGCTGAAGATACAGGATTCAAGACACATGAAACACCAGAGCTCTCAGGTGGCTGGAGATGGAGATACGTGGCTTTTAATACACCTTGGAAAACAAAGTCAGAAGGGACACCTGCAAAGTGATGCTTCTTCCAACATTGGTGTTCCTTTGCTAGTGAATTTATACACTTTATTTGGGTCATAACCTTTTGGATCGTTTTTCCCTAAACATCTTTCCTTGTGGCTTCATCTTGCTTGTGTAACTCTTGTTTATGCAGTCAGAATTTCTCTGCCTGCCCTATGACTTCCTTCTTCCCTGATACGTTGGTTTTTACAGTAGAAAGCGTGTCATCCTGACCTTAAGCAATTCAGTGATTGAGAAAAACAAAGTAACTTTCTTACTGGATAGATATTCCGCTGTTTGCCTGCCTCAAGTTGTTTTGAATCAGTTGAACAATTAACAAGGGGTGCTGTCAGAATTTGTTGTGGTCAAAATGATTGGACTGATGTGGCTTGACAGCTGAGGGGGAATTTGCTTCCTCAGTGAAGGAAACTGTTCCAGACAGCGTGCTTCCAGGTATTCCACCTGTCATATAGGCAGTCTTCTGGACTTTCCATGGAGCAAGAGAGACAAGAAAAGCTGCCTCAGCGACTACAGAGTACTCAGGAAGCTGTGACTGACAAAGATATTTCTACCTGACTTTTAATTACCTAGTTCTTCAAATCAGTGGCAGTCCAGTTGCCACTTGCTCCTCAGAATATTCCTCCTTCTTATTCTTGGTACTGCTTCACTGTAGGTGTAGAACATCCTTAATTTCGAATCCCTTCGCGTTCTCTGTTCTTCTGATGGCTGTCGAGGATAAAGTTAAGATCCTTTTATGGTTCAAGCTTGTAGTGTAAGTTTTTTTCACGTGGTCACTGGTGCAGTGTAATACTGCTGCCTTGATAACATCAAGAGAAATGTTAGCAAAAAAATCTGAGTATTATGGCCTCGGTGCATTGTTGCTGAAGTGTGGATCTAAGAGGTTTGTATTTGGTTTAATTTACTGGATTTTTAATTGTTCAAGATAACAGAACCTGGGCAGGGTTGCGAAATACCAGCAGGGATGTACAAGAATAGAAGAAAAAAACCTTTTTTACAGAGTGCTTGCACTACGAGAACACTAATCCATGCAAGCTGTACATAAAACATTTCATCCTGGGGTGTTTTAGGGATAAGCAGTTGCTTGTCAGTAGTTTTGTAGTCATTGAGGGAATAGTAACAGAAGATACTTTCACTGTGAGGGTGGTCAGACACTGGAACAGGTTGCCCAGAGAAGCTGTGGCTGCTCCTCCCTGTAAGTGTTGAAGGCCAGGCTGGATGAGGCTTTGAGCAACCTGGTCTAGTGGAAGGTGTCCCTGCTGCTGGCAGGGGGGTTGGAACTGGATGATCTTTAAGGTCACTTCCAATCCAAACCATTCTATGATTCTATGATATGTTGAGTAAAAATAAGGATTTGTAACATTGGTGAAGACTTCCAAAGTTACTGAAGTGAAGAAAATTCCTCTCTGTCCCTCCCCATCCCCCAGAACAACCTGTTCTGTGGCCACGTAATATCTACTAGTAATCCGTTGAATAAACTGTATCTGCAAAGGTTTAGAGATTTTTAGGCTTGGAAGAGATTTGGAAAAATGCTTATAATCAGTAAAGTTTCACCCTCTCTGATAGTGCTTTGGAAAACAGCTTGAGCTGTCATCTCATCCCAGCTCCTTCCATGTTGTTATCAGGATGCTGTGGTAAATGTGATGGGTTTTTTCCTTCAGACACTTGAGCCGGCGCCGAGGAGGGCTGGCAGCGCGGCAGTACCCGTGCTCAGCAGCGAGGCACACTTGTTCTTTAGCAGGCACTGGGGTTTTTTTTTATTCATACTGTGACTTCTTGCCAGAATCCCAGTAGATGGATAGTTTTGCCCAGATATGAAAAAAAATTAACCAACAGTAGTTACATCTTTTTTTGTTTCAGTTTGTTCTATAGCTTTAGACTGATTTCCTTCTGCTGGGCGCTTTCTGAAGCTGCTGGGGCTTCTGCTGCTCCTGGTGGTGCTCAGTTTGGTATTGTTCTCTGTGCAGCCTTTCACACGCAGGATTTTTCTGATGTGTTCTGTATTTAGTAGAACAACTAAGAGCCGTGAGCCTGATTGCGTTGATTTGGCAGCGTGGAGCTGGTGTTTTTGTGTAACGTGTGAAATTGCTTTAATTGGAGAAGTTTTTTTCATCGGGAGTTGAAATTATTCAGCTTTACGATCGACGTAAATTAGGCTTTTCCTCATGGCTGCGTGAGGAAGAGGTAACTGAACACTGTTGCTAAGAAAGTGTGGTTTGATATCAGTCAGATTGATAACACAGAAGAAAGGAAGACTCGCACAGTGAATTTAACAAACACCTCTTTCTAGTGCAGGGTGAGCTGCTGAGTGTCGGTGTAGACTCGGGTTTGGGTCATCTTGTGACCAGCCTAGGTGGTGTTGTGTTGGACCAGTTGGAGACGAAGCTTCTCTGTAAGCTGAAGCTGTTCCATCTGCACTTCTTTAACTAAAACTTGTTTCTGGGTTTGGTTCAGGTCCTTGCTGCTTCCCATGAGGCTTGCAGGAATGTTTATATTCTAATATATTATGTGGAGTTAGAAAGGAATGGTTTGAGAAAGCTTTATCTAAAATAAGTTGCTAAGAGTTATAAAATAAGCTCAGATATATTTATCTTTGTATTATTCATTAAACCCCTTTTTTTTTTTTTTGAGTTGGTTTCATTTACTTTTTCTGGTAGTTTAGATTTATGGTTGCCTAATATTTAAGCTGTTGCCATTCCTGATAGAAATGTCTTGCTTTTGTTGAGTTTAAGGGAAGGGAGGCAAAAAAAAAAAAGCCAAATGGTCATATCATAGGATTTTCCTGAAGCGCTACGAATTTTCTTGAGCAGGCACTACTTGTCTCTGCTTGTGTTCTTAAACAGAGCATGAAATGCTGGCTCTGCTTATCTTAAAATAAAGAGAATTGTTTCTCTTTTGAGAATTAAAAAAGATTGAGAAGATTGAATGTTCAAAGCACTGATTGGATGAGTTGAGTGAAAACAAGAGCCGTGGAGACAGGGGTTTGTAGCTGATGTAGCTTGTAATTTGCCCATTAGAATTTATTGGAGTGTTTTGAAGAATTGAAATTTTTGTGAAAAGACCTTAAGCTGTTCTTTTAGTAATTTCCCTTATCTTAAGATAGACATTTAGGGGTGAGTGTAGGAGGGAAGGGATGAGTTCTGTCATTATTTAAGGGAGAGGTTAAATGTTTAGATAAGAATCTTATCTAAACATCGCTACACTTCAGAAGTTGTTAGTCTGTTTTTATCATGTGTATTCCTAACATAAGACTCTGAAGGATCTGGTGGGATTCAAGCCATACTCCTCCTTTTCAAGGGTGGTAAGGCAGGGTGGCCCAGGTTTTTTTTTTTAAAACATTTAAAATCTGAGCTGGCTTTATGAGAAAGGTGGAAAGCCCCTGGTAACTTGATCTTCTTTTTTGAAACTGGTCACACATATGCTAACAGATATTCTCATTTCTTGTCTTCTCTTACTACATCTTGCATCTTACCCAGTCTTGCATCATGTCTTAGATAATAGACTTCTTGGGACTGGCTTTGGGTATCCTCACATAACACTGGTTGGTTGTCAGTCTGAGCCTTCAGGTACTGCAGCAGTGCAGATACTGAAATTACATGTTTCTGTGATAATTGTGCACCGAGCTCTCCTGTAATTTTCCTTGTCAGTCTAGTTGTCGTCTTGCTTTCGCTTGTATGACTTTGAACCCTAAATGATACTAAATCTCACTTAAGTAGCAATGAAACTCATTTACTTATTTATGACCTACCTAGCACAGATAAACTAAGCTGGCAAGCCAATGGCACCTCATGACTGTGGTGTGGTTTCCCCTCTGCCCAGGTGGATGTTCTATTAAAGTAGAGCTTGATAGTGTTGGAAGATGATGGCCTTTGGGAAGAATGATGTAACTGCCCCCCAAACATAAATGCTTAGGAAAAATGTTTGGCACTTTATCTCCTGAGCTAGGAGCAGGTTATCGTTGTTGACTCTTGTTTTGGCTGACTATGGACAATTGCAGGTCATGGCCTGATGTGGTATTTTTGTTTGTTTGTTCTTATTCCTGTAGACTCCTGTGTTACCGACTGAGAGTTGTGATGAGGCTGTTTTAAGTCTACAATCTGTTTTCTAAGCAAAGGAGAGAGAACAGAGCTTCATCATTCTGGTTTATCATGCTCTGTAATTTTACTGTTGAATTGACTTGGTAATTGAATGCTTCTCGAAATATAAAGTACTAGAGTATACTGGAGGGAGAATGTAATACAAATTTGTTCAGTTCCCCTTAAAAAAAAAATAAAATGAAAGGCAGCATCTTCCAGGCAGGCTCAGATCAGCTCTGGTCTTTAAGAGAATACTTCTGGAAGTCTGTAATTTCTGGTGTTAAGATATTCCGAGCTGGTAGAGTATTTCAGATGTCAGTGTTTGAATTGTAAATAGTCCTTGGGACTGCTGGGCATGCTGTTACTTGGGTACCTCCACAAACACACACACAGTCACTGTGCACAGGAAAGTTCTTAGGAAAAATGAAACTGTTGGCATAATCAAAATAGTTGTATTAGCTAGTCAAATGGAGAGAAGTTCTCCTGTTCTATTTTTGCCAGAGTGCTTTTAAGTTAAAAACACAATAACTTCTGGAGATGTTCTTTGAGACCTGCTGCATAAGGGGTATGCAATCTGCAAGAAACTAAACACATGATCTAGCGTATTTAAATCTCAAGAGCAGTTAAATGAGCACCAGGACTCTGCCCAGACATGAAGTTTTCAAACTAATGAGTGCCTTAGCAGGCAAGTGGATTTCTATTTGAGGCTGTTGTGTGTTTGAACTTCATAACATTTAATTCTTGCTATAACTGCAAACAGGAATGAAAACTCAGGTGTGAAATTAAATAATTATGGCACCATTATTTGAATATAGACCTGGGTTTAATATTTGGATGAGACAGATTGTTGGGTTTTGGTTTAGGGTGGTTAAGCTCCTGTGTTAGTGATTGAGAGAACTGGAGGCGTTTTTGAGTTGTGTGCAGTGGGAATGGTAAAATGATGAAATTGAGGCTTGGAAGATGCGTTGCAAAAGTCAGCAGTGTGGGATTGAGATTGAACTGCCTGTCTGTTTCAGCTCTGAAGCACTGAGCTTTGCCTACCACAGTTAGCACTGTGCTGTTTTGTGAACTACAGAAATGCAAAGGAAAGCTATACCGGAGGCTTGTTTCAGAACTTAAATGACTGGAAAAATAATGGGAGGAGCAAGGAGGATCGTGCCTCACTGGACTTACACCAGTGAGAATTTACAGACACGTATGGCACACAAGTAAACGTATGAGGACCAAACTTTCACAATCTCCAAACTGCCACTTAATGCCAGGACAACACTGTGGCCTTTCTTTTTTTGAAGTTTGATTGTTTGTTTGTTTGTTTTTTTACTCTAGAGGCTGACATCTTTTGAAAAAAATCAATATGGAAACAAACTTCTAAACCAGTGTTATTTTAGTGAGAGCTAATTGAGAATGGATTAAATAATTTAAAGGCTAAATACTGCTGAAATCATTGTTGTTTCTGTAGTGCTCTCTCTTTGAAAACAGTTCTGTATTCCATTATTATAGGTTGAGTGATGAACAATGAGTTGTAAAAGGGAGAAAACCCCATGTCTGAAATGTCTTATACAGTATAACAATGGTGCAAGAGCTAGGGCAGAAAGAGAAATATATGCAGGGCTTTTAAAGAGATTTTCTAATTGCTCTACTAAGCACCATTAGTAATTAGCTCTTTTCTTGACATTAAATGTCACATACAGCGATTTGAGTGCGTTTAACATTTGAGATTTGTATTTCTGTCATGTGTAGATGAGTGTTTCACTCATGTTTGTCTGGCTTCCCTTAACTGAGCTACATTTTGGGTTGGATTTTTCTGATCTGTTTGGCTTATTCTTTTTTAATCTGTGTTTCTGCAAGTAAAGCATGTGGTTTGGGGAAGAGCAAAATTTAAAGCTTGAATTCTTTTATTTCCTATAGGTTCAGGTGCAAGTCCATCCTAAACTTTCCTCTACTGAAGATGCATTACAGTATGTGGAGGAGTTAATTCTCCAGTTGTTAAATATGTTGTGTCAAGCCCAACCAAGAAGTTTTCTGGATGTAGAGGTATAGAGAATAATTATTAAAAATCTGTAATAATTTGAGCTGTTACATGAAAAGTTAATATGTTAATGATGTCAAATGTAAAAAGGAAAGCGGTAATTATGTATTTTTATGTAGCAGAACATTCCACATAAAGCTTGCTGAGTTACATAGTAGCTGATTTTCCTGTCAATTGAATTTGTTGTTCAGTGCACAGTAAAAGTATCTCTGAACTGGATTACTGTACGAGAGATGGTGAGTGTAACTTGTGTACATAAAAGCTGACTACTTCCTTTCAAAAGTCTTTTTTCCCCCTGCTGATACTGTATGCAAACTAGAGCTGCTTAGTCTGAGGCTCTGTGCTGCTTTCTCAGCGTGGTGATTTAAGCTGATAAACCCCCCACCCACCTGGAAGTTTGAACAAAAATAGTTCAGTCACTTTGTCAGGATGAGTTGAGGAACACTTCTTTCCTCTATACAGAAGCCTCTTGTCTTACAATTGCCTTTTCAAAGATCTGCAACTTCTGTTGCTTAGAAAAGCAGCTTGATGTTTGAGAAGAGGGCTTGATCTGAGAAGAGTTTCTCCATCTGAGAAAGAAATTAGTTAAGCTAAATGAGTTAAGTTCCTAAGCCCGTGAATATCTTGGTTGCCCTTTGTGCTTAACCATGATTTGAAGACAGTGGAGCCAAGCTACAGACTTCCGTGTGCAGTGTGCCTGTTGGTTTGCAGTACTCAGAGGCTGTCCCTGTGCCAGGTTAGGAAACAAAGCAAGAAGCAAGTTCCTTGTGTTCTCAAGAAAGTGGACTTTCTTGAGAAAAAGAACAACAAAAAACCAACAAAACAAAAACCCAAAACAAAACCAAAACTCTTTAAAAGAAAAAAAAACCCCAACAAAAAAAACGTAGCTGTCTCTGAGCTCAAGATTCATGAATTTCATCCTTCCTCTTCTCTTCTTAACACTGACACCTCTAATGGTGTTCCAGTGTCCCCTTTCATGGCTGGCCTGTTTTGCAACATCATTCTGGTTTGGCAGCTCAAGAGACAAGAGAGTTGTGGAAGATTGTTTAATGCTGTGTTTTAAACAATGCTAACAAAAAACTGGACACACAGCGTTACATTACGAGTCTTACGGCTGTGAAGTCAGGATGAGAAATGCAAGAATTAGAGGTGATCAAGCAACCTCAATTTATCTGCTTTGTGTTTATGCATAATGATACTGTCTTTAATTATATGGTCATACACATTTATTTTTCCCCCAGGACACTTTCATTGTTCAATCAGCAGGCTGGACTGTGTTAGGGGAATGAATTGGTTTTAGTGAATTAGACTTTTTTTTTTTTGGTAGGACTTCTTTCCTTTTGCAGAAGTGTTAGGGGGGAAAAAAAGAAAAGCCTGTACTTTAGAAAGTTAGGTGCTACCTTTATAAAATTGTGTTCTGTCCCAGTTTTTTGTCAGAAAGTTTTTGTTTGTGTGCCTTGTCTTGTACCAGCTCTTGGTAAGTGGTCATTAACTTCATCTTCCTCATTTCATGGTTGCTCAAACGAGGGTCATATTTACGTAAGTGAGCACTTGCAACTGAAACAGTCAGTGGGAACTGTGGTCTGAAAAAATAAAATATGAAGTTATCTGAGAAATTATATTTCTGGCATCTTTGAACACCAGGGCTGCCAAAACTGGTGAAGCTTTTGAACCTACAGAGACCTGTTTGAGTTCCAGTAGGAGAGTCGTTCAATGCACATGAGAGTGTAGGTGTCCTCAGGCACCCCGACTGCTGGAAGGAATAAATAAAATGGGGCATATATGGTCCAACTGTAGACTGTGAAACTGTTTTAAAATATGTAGGTGCTGTTGGACATTCTCTTTTCCTATTATGTTCGTTGCCAGAGCAGTTTGCATGTTTACAATCTGGACCATGTGCTAATTAGTAAAGAAACTAAAACTCATATAATCTCATTCTGTACAGGAAATAAATAACATGTAGTCATGTATTTAAATGCTGAATTACCAGGTATGTGCACAAGGGGAGCAAATTGTACCTGCAGTGGCAACTTAATTCTGGCATTTCTCAAATTTTGAGCACTAGATTATTCTGTGATAATGATATTCTGATACAGCCTTGTGAACGTAGAGAGCAGCATGTACCAAAGTGTTGTACAAGCTTCTATAGTGGAAATACTGACATTAGCAAACATTCCTTTGTTAAGTAATGGAAAGGGATTTGTTAATGTTAATGATATTGCTAAGCTCATTCAGATTGTGCATTTAGCCTTTAGTCTTGGTCTGTTGTTTTTTTTTTTAAGGATCGTGTTCAGAAAAGTTTTCCCCATCCTATTGATAAGTGGGCAATAGCTGATGCCCAGTCTGCTATTGAGAAGAGGAAACGAAGAAATCCGTTATCTCTCCCAGTAGAAAAAATCCATCCTTTATTAAAGGTAAGCAGTGATGTCATCTTGCTTTTAGGATGCATTAAGTTGACACCTGTGTTTCTTGCAATGTCTGTATGCTGCCTGAAATGTAAATGAAAAAGAATATCTGTTTGTTACATAGTTTTATTTTAAGTGTTCCAGTTTAGTTAATGACATATATTTCTTTTTCACTTAAAAATTTGTTGATTCTATATTGGACAAATGAAGGCAAGTACTCATTTGCTATGAATTTTTATTGTTCTTGTTTCATTTTGTATGACTAAGAAAACGCTCAAAAAAACTTCTGGAAATAGCCCTAAATGTTTTAAGTGACATTTTTGGGATAGTCATTGACTGTGGTCACTTCCACAGTTAACAGAGCAGCATCTACAATGACACTGTTTCTCCTCTAGGCCTACAGACCTATGTTTCTATTACTAAAACAGTCTGTATGTGGTGAATGTTTATTGAGGATGGTCTTAAACTTACTTGTTACAGCTGCACCCTATGCTGTGTATTTCATTGACTAACAGTGGAACCTTTTTTTTTTTTTTTTCCCCTCATTTCAGGAAGTTCTAGGCTACAAAATTGACCACCAAGTGTCTGTTTACATAGTGGCAGTGTTAGAATACATTTCTGCAGACATCTTAAAATTGGTTGGGAATTATGTGCGGAATATAAGACATTATGAGATTACAAAACAAGATATTAAGGTGGCAATGTGTGCTGATAAGGTAAGCCTAACTCTTGTTTCGTGTGCTAACAGGAAGTTTTAGTTAAGTTTTGAGAGGATTATGTCTATTCCTTATTGGGTACATGGAGCATTGGACCTTTGAAAGAAGAAATTACTGCTATAAATATGGTTGCAGTAACAGAGCAAAGCTACCAAAAAGCTAAGTGAGCTTACAGAGCTATTAGTTGTGCTTATTAATAGTTAAGTCTCTCTTGCCTAATCTCAGCAATGTGTGAATACTTTAAAAATTATTGTGAAACAGCACTAACTTAAAAATTTAACATTTCTAAGCTGTAGTAGTGGAGTCTTAATTTGTAGCTCCAGAAAAATGCTGAAGTTGAGCTTGGGTGTTCTCCCAAAATAAGTAAGACTGTATTGCATGTAAAAAGTAGTGTTTCGATGGTCCAGCATTTTAAAACAAAAACCCCACCTGCTTTAGCATCTCAGCCCAATCCTTCTTAGCAGTCCATATTTTTATCTTCAGAAGATTCATTAGGTTCAGACAGGAGTCACCTATCTTACCAGCAATGATAGAGCAAGGTCCCCCATCTGTCTTTCAGGTGCCTTTGCACTGTAGGTACTGTGGCCACCTCATCAGCATCTCAAGTTTTCCATTGTTTACAAAACAAAACTTGAAGTTAATCCTTTAAGAGATGGGATTTAAGAATCTCTGATCTTGCTCAAGTCTAGGGTTTCTCGGATTTCTCACTTCAGTATTTTGTCTTGGTCTGTGCTAATATCTTTGGTTGGTATCATCTCTGTTTCAATGAATAGTTTTATCTCATTCCT
>NW_010312811.1:13009-14511 GCF_000700745.2 Antrostomus carolinensis
AACCTTTCTATACTCTCTCTCAAGATATCTTGTGAGGTCTTGAAGAGTCAAGTACTTCCCAGTCAGGACAGTAGTCTTGGTCACTCTTGCTTTTGGACCTGTCTGCCTGGGTCATTAGGGCTGGGTTTGAAAGTGTATGTTTGTCATAGAATAATAACAGGAGCAAGTGCTGTTGCTGCATGCTTCTATCTGTCCTAGGAGAAGTGGTGAGCAGAAGAGAGATGAAGTTGATTTAGGAGCTTCCATTACATTACATTGGAGGAACACTTTGATATGTACACAGAAGAAACTTTAGAAAGGCTCTAGAGCAGGCCTGTTGGTTTACTGCCTCAGCAGAACAAGCCATTTTCCCAAGGTGTTTTCTTTCCAGTTGTATCAAGAAATTTCATAGTATATGTTCATATCCATAATATGTGTTCTGCTTGGTTTTATTTTTTTGATGAGGCTTTGAGCAACCTGGTCTAGTGGAAGGTGTCCCTGCTGCTGGCAGGGGGGTTGGAACTGGATGAGCTTTAAGGTCCCTTCCAACCCAAACCAGCCTGTGGTTCTGTGGATTTCATAGTAGTGAGGTATGTGCCTTGTTAATACAGCTCAAGTATGTGCTAGAACAGCATCCACAGAGTAAAGTTACAGATGTTGGGGCCTCCTTGAATCACAGATAGATTACAGGGTTCTGAGCACAATCATATGCAACTTCCTGTTAAAGCTAAAGCTGAAAAGCCAAAATGCACACTTTCTGACTTCAGATTATATAGCATCTTCAGAAATTTAGATGATGTACAGGTAATTCAGACTAGGAGAATACAACTACATGCTAAATGTGTCTGTATACTTCATAGACTTCTTAAAATTGTAATTGATTTTAGGACTGCATTCTTGGAGAGGTGCCTGGATTGGACTAAATGACTGGGATTTCTTCAGAAATTGCCACTGCAAATAATGACTTGCAGATTTGTAGCAATGAATGTTGCTTTTGTAATGTTCAACCAATTGCAGAGTGATAATATATAAATCTTACTGCTAATTAGTCTGATTTCATGGGAATAATAGATTTCCTTTACTGATAACTTATGAGTTTATTTTTAAAAGTTGTTGTTCTCACTTTGTGGATTTCCCCCTGTTTGCCACCTAGGTATTAATGGATATGTTCCACCAAGATGTAGAAGATTTAAGTGCACTAACTTTATCTGATGAGGAACCCTCCACCTCAGGGGAGCAAACCTATTATGACCTTGTGAAGTCATTTATGGCAGAGGTTCGACAGTATATAAGGGAATTAAATCTCATTATCAGAGTTTTTAGAGAGCCATATGCCTCCAACTCCAAATTATTTTCATCTCATGTAAGTATTGTACAAACCACAAACAAAAACAACCCCTCCTATAATATCTATAAATCTAAATGAACACTTCTAGAATTTAACTAGTGTACAGTTTAAGATATCAATTGTAAAGGAAGCATTTGTCTCAAGTTCTGAAATGGGAATAATAAAGGAGCACTTG
>NW_010312811.1:14540-25201 GCF_000700745.2 Antrostomus carolinensis
CCACTCAGTTTGCTAAATTCACTTGCAGGCCTGTAACTTAAGATTTATTGCTTATGTTCTTTGCCACGTTTTAATAATTATAAATTTTAATATATTTATACATAGTAATTATTTAAAAAATAAATTCTGTAACCTTGTATAAATTATACAGAAAATATATTATAAAATACATTATAAAATCCTTTTCTGTTTAAGGAAGCGCTTGACTTTCGTATCATTAAAGAGTAGCTTTGCAGGTAACATTCTTCCTCTTAGGAATTGTGTCCATTTCCCTGTTGATTTTTGTCTGGTTCTGTTGCTTTTTGCAGGATGTGGAAAATATATTTAGTCGTATATCGGACATTCATGAACTTAGTGTGAAGTTATTGGGTCATATAGAAGACACTGTTGAAATGACAGATGAAGGTAGTCCTCATCCACTAGTAGGCAGCTGTTTTGAAGACATGGCAGAGGTAAGAATACTTGAGGGTTTTTTTGCTCTTCATATCTATTGCACTTCCTAAGTGCATCTCTCTTCTAGTTGCCTTTGTTTAGGTTGAGATCCCTTCTTCCAGGCCCACCATGATGAATAGACTGCCTGTTTTTGAGTGCTCTAAACCTCAGTTTTTATAGGGCTGTTTAAACTTTAGAGAGCACAGGGAAAAAATAAAAACCCACACACCTGTGACTGGACTTCAGCAGAAATGGGGGTATCCTGTGCATCGACTGTAGATCAGGATTGCTGTGGAAAGACAGAGTGGAACAAGGGCTTTTTTGCCAACAGGCTTGCTAAGATGAGGAAGGCTTTTGAACTAGGCTTGTTGGTGGATGGAGACCAAAGCTTGCAGACTGAAGAACTGAGGGGAGAAGGAGATGTGCATAATGGAAAGCATGACAACAAAGGCTCTTGCACCTTCACCGTGAGAAAGTGGGATGACCTAAGGCTCATCTGAAGTGTCTGTTTCCCCAGAGTGCATGTGCTCATGTACAGATAGGAGGATCTGGGAGTCTCACCAGTTGCAGAGCTGCCATGGGACTGGAATTAGCACCATGGCAGGAAGGGTTGCATGATGGAGGGCTGTATATGAATGAATATGATCACTCTAGAAGGACAGTTGGGGAAGATGAGGCCAGGACGCTTAACAAAAGATCAGCTCAAATACATGGAGCTTTGTTACAGAATGAATGATGAACTGGTTGAATGCTTAAGGATCAAAGGAGGAGGCCACCAAAGGAGGTAGTTAAGAAGTTGAGGCTCATGATGTACAAAGAGGGTTAAGAGTGCTGAGTTTATTCAGTCTTAAAAAGAGAAGTCTGAGGAAGATCATCTTATTGTTGTCTTCAGTTTCCTGAAGGGAAGGTGTAGAAAAGACTGAGGCAGGCTCTTGCTGGGGGTTCACAGTAGAGGACCATAAGGTGAGATGAGAGAGAGCACGCCAGTGGTAAAAAGGGTGACTCTGATTAGATACTGAGGAGGGGAAAATGTGCAGTGAGAACAGGTGAACATTGGAATAGGCTGCCCAGAGAGGTTTTGGTGCCTCTGTTCTTGGAGGTACTCAGCACTTAACTGGATGAGACCCTGACCAAACTCAGCTAGCTTTGACACTGGATCTGGCTTTGGCCTTGAGGTGGGCCCTGCTTTGAACTTTGAATTGGACCACTTGACCCCCAGAGATCTCTTCTGGACTGAGTTACTCCATGAGCATGTAGAAGTATTAATTCTTCTCTGTAGGTGTTTTGGAAAAAATATGCAGAAAAGTCTCTCCTATGTAGCGTATGTATTTTCTTTAAGAAAAATGAACTTTAGGTATTAAGTCAATTTTGTAAAATTCTTCTGTATTTCTTCTTAGGAACTAGCGTTTGATCCGTACGAATCATATGCACAAGATATTTTGCGACCTGGTTTTCATGATCATTTTCTAAGTCAATTATCAAAGCCAGGAGCAGCATTTTATTTACAGGTAACTTTCTTTTAAGTAAGCCTTATTATTAATATTACTGTTTTAATTACATTATATTGTTGCTTCGATACATTTATTGTTTTAAGACTGAAACTTATTTTGTTTCTAGTCAATAGGTGAAGGCTTTAAAGAAGCTGTTCAGTATGTTCTACCCCGGCTGCTCCTTGCCCCTGTTTACCACTGTCTTCATTATTTTGAACTGCTAAAAGTAAGAATGTTGTGTCAATCTGATATTTTTTTCATACTTCTCAGTGTTTGATACCAGAGCTTTGTGTGCTCACTTAGGCATAAAGCCTTTTACTAGAACATGAATAATAAAACTGCTGTGATGAAAGAAAAGCAGGCTTTATGCTCTGGTGCATGCTACAACTGAGTATCAGCTTGGAATTTATGGAAGTTTTACAGCAGCTAATGATTTGTGTTGAATAATCCAGTTACTATTAATTTAGAAAGCAACAGAGATCTAAGTACTCATATTCTTGGAGTAATTGTTTCAACAGTGGTAAGAGGCTGAAGTCACTTGGTTTGTTCAGCCTGGAGAAGAGGAGACTGAGAGGAGATCTCATGGGGGTCTAGAACTTCCTCCCAAGGGGAAGAGGAGGGGCAGGCGCTGATCTCTTCTCTCTGGCCACCAACGAATGCCAGGAGCAGAGGGAATGGCAGGAAGATGTGTCAGGGGAGGGTGAGGTTGGCCATGAGGAAAAGGTTCTTGAGGCAGAGGGTGGTGGAGCACTGGACCAGGCTCCCCAGGGAGGTGTTCCTGGCACCAAGCCTGACAAGATTCCAGCAGCATTTGGCCACCATGTGCCCTCAGGGACATGGTCTGAATCTTGGGCTTGTCCTGTGCAGGGACAGGAGTTGGACTCGATGATCCTTGTGGGTCCCTTGCAGCTCACAACACTCTGTGATTCTATAAGAGATCATGGTAAATGGCTGCAGAAAATTACAGAAAATGTCCAAGACTTTCTCAAGCTATTACTTTGTAAATTTAAAATCACAGTAAGTTTTCCCTTCAGACTTCGTTTTATTTTCATAAAAGCTTCAGAGTTCTTGCAGTGCACATCCCATGGTGGTTGTAAAGGTGATATCCTTCCTTCAAAGGGAAGGATTGATTGATACATACACATCCTGGGCTTGTTGTAATGAGACCTCACATGGGTAGGGTAACAGTAAAGACTGTAAAGTCTTACACATATAAAGAAAAACTCTGTCACATACACATGTAAAGAAAATAGCTACAGAATGTTTTTCTGGGGTGTTTATCAGTTAGCGTTGAATAATCTTTTAGGAGTGTAGAGCATTTTGAGGAGAACTTGCAAATAGAATCTTCATTTGGACTTAATGAAAACTCATAAGGGATACAGTGTTCCAAACTTAATTACTTGGGAAAATCCAAAGTAGAAAAACATCTCTGCTCTTTTTTTTTTGTTCTGAAGAAATCTGGGTGTGTTTTTGTTGAATGTTTGTTTGGTTGTCTTGGGATAATGTAGTAGTTAGGTCACCTTTGAGTCTAAGTGTCTACACTTTTAATACCATATTTACTGATTTAGATCTCCATGTACAGCTTTGGCACGTAGCTTATCTTGTATAACATGCTTTTTTGAATTTTGGAACATATGCTTGATCTGTTTGTCTAGCTCATGGGTTTGGTTTGACTTTGTAGGCATTTTTAACAAATTAAGCATTTTCTTTCATGACAGTCCATTGGAAGAGAGGTATGATACAGCTTGTCTGTATTTTTTATGACAAATAACTGCACAGACGTAAGGTTTCTCTGCTTGTACTTTTATCACACAGTCTCGAAATGCTGTAGCTAGTGGCTTTGCACACTTCCATGTGAACGTGGTGTTGTTTTATGTAATAGATGAAGCATGAAGCATTAACATCACCTGACGTGGAGGCATCCTGCAGTGTGCTTTGTCACTGGTAATTTTAGTGGGGGAAAGAGGGCATGTGTGCTTATGAAAATAGGGAGCAGCTCATGTTCACCTTTTTTAGGGCAAACTGGAGTCTCAGCTAGACTCACCTCCAGAAGGTTGTCAATCTCTTTGCAACTCCTGACCTATGCTTTATGTAAAATTCTTCTTTTTTTTCTCATTCGTGCTCTACACATATACCTCCTCCACTGAGTAAATCTGATATTGTTGGGTTAGGTTTTGTTCTGTATCTGATAACGTTCCAGGTTTTCTTCCCACTGTGTTGCTCATCTCAGGTTTAATGAGACACCTCTCCCTGTGGTCTGTCAGGTGTGGTACACACCATAGAGAGTGCTGGATAATGGGAGCACGTGAAGAGAGAGATCTTACCTCTCGTGGCCGTAGTGTCGTCTGTCCATTAGTGTGTACATGTGCTCAGAGCGTATGAATCCCTCCCTCAAGTAGTCATTGCTGTGTAGCGTCGTCTGTCCATTAGTGTGTACATGTGCACAGAGCACATGTATGAATCCCTCCCTCAAGTAGTCATTGCTGGCAATAACATTTTCTTTCTTATATCTGGAATCTTCAAACAGATTCCAGCTTGGTTATACTTCCAAATGTCCTGACAGAAGAGTATTTGCTACGGAAGGGTATTGGTGGAATTATTGAGCTATATAATCCTGACAATGTCACTGATGCAAAGTTGTATTGAATTCTTTTGTATGGTAAGAATCCCAATTTAGTGATTGCAGGCGTATCTCTGAATAATTAAGTTAACAATGCTATGAAAATGGATCCTCTTGGTATGAAGAGACAAAATGCTGGCAAAGTAGCATGTGGAAGAAACACTTTATTTCTCTTTAATACAGATATGCTAAAGGATAAAGGGGTTAGCATTTTTCTTTCAGCTCTGTTGTATCATCTTGCATACTTTGAAGTTAGCTACTTAAAATGCATCTCAAAGTTACCTTCTAACTAATGCAAACTACAAAAAAAGTAAATTTCTATCCACTGATGGTTATCCTATTTAGAAAATAAAGCCCTTTGAAGTTTGGCAGGGCACTAGGAACACACAAATACCTGTTCTATTTTTAGCTGAAGATCCTTGCTGTAACTTTGGAAAATTAGCATATGACTAAGGGCTGCGTTTTCTTTCATCCAACCTGAAAGACACCAAACCTTTATATAAGAAACTAACTATATAAAATAGCAGCTTCATGTGAGACTCTGCTTTCTGCACGTTTGCAGATCATATGAATGGGCTTTTCTGAATGTGAACCCTTAAGTGAAAGGTAGAGTGGTACAAATTGTGCAGTTACTTATGACCTTGAGTTATTGAAGAAAGTAGTTTACAAGACTTTTTAATTGGGCAGTGTTTCAGAGGCTGTAAATTTGTGTGTGGGATACTCTTTCCTTGAACAGGAAACCTAGATAGTTTGTTTTGTTTGTGGAGGGGTTTGTTGTTTTGTTGGGGTTTTTTGTTTGTTTGTTTTGGGGTTTGTTGGGTTTTTTTTAAAGTGCAGACTTGGCTCCCAAAACTTAGAAAAGGAAACTTTTTGTCTCTGTAAATATTTTTTAGTTGGAATTCTACCTATAATGATCTTAAATTCTCAGGATGCTTTCATTTCACAACAGCATCTAATGTGTTTTATTTTTTTTATTTTTTTAAATTTGTTCTTAGATGATAAATAACTTACCAATTGTTACTGACTTCAGCTCAAGTACAAATACTCCTCAATTAAACCTTTTTTGTCTTCCTGTTTCACTATACTAATATAACTTTTTAAAAAAAATAAATTCTGGTTTGGAAAGGTCTTCCAAGATGATAAACTAACCTCTTCCCAACCTGGTGGTATTAAATTTGTTACATGTTGCTGGAGAAGGCACAGGCTGTTGAAATGTTTGTAGTTTAGGACTAGAGTATCTTTAGGTTGATCCTCTAAGTCTCTTGCTGTGTGTTGTGTTGGGCAACACATCCCAAACTATTTTGGGCTTTGACTTCACTTTGATTCTCAGCCTTGTTTCAGCCAGACTTATGATCCAGAGTGTAACAAATTTAATGAAGTTGGTTTATGAGCCCATCTGGATCTGGTATAACCCAGCCCAGGGTGGAGAATCACTAAGTCTTAATTAGTTGCACTTTGGCAGTCTGCAAAGTTTTTACAATATCTGCAATTATAGATCATTGTCTCAAAACATGGTTTGCGTTGCTTGTATTTAGTACAGACACTGTAATTAACAGGTTCTCATGCTCTATTGATTCTTAATCTCCTCCAATTAATATTAAAAACAGAAAATCACAGATTCAGACTAGCTATGGATTATCTTAAGAAAGTATTTCCTTAGTGTCAGCAAAAGACTTTATTTTCCAAAATCACTTTGGTGTTCTTCTTTCCAGACACAGTAACTTTTGTGCACAGTACTGTTTCAAAATAAAAGAAGAGCAGAAGCATTACTGTTTTACATGTATTTGCATATGTAACTACAGATGAGGATTACCTTTTTTGCATCCACTGGAGATAATGTGCAATTTTATGTCTCTGTGACAGATGAAGGCCTGTCTGCTGGAGGAAATGTAGCTTCACCAAACTGTTGCTAGTGTGTGATAAGGACTGCAAAGTGTATTTGAGTGTTTCTTGGGAGAAAAAGCTGGGGTGATGTAAAAATTGGTCCCAAGTCTAAGATGAGATTTCCTAGAATATGACAGTAGGTGCAAATTTAAGCAACTTCTTCATATGGTTAAGTTATGGAGACTTATATTTCAACTGCAGTGTTGGAAAGGTACAGAAGTTGAGCCTTATGGTAGAAGTTGGAGGTGACACAGCCAGGTAAATGAGGTTCAACATTTCTTTCTTGCTTGTATAGCTTCACTGGCAACATTTTTCTTGCTTTTCTTCTTTAAATGCTAGTGGGTTTATGCATCAAATCAGCTGTGTGTTTGACAACCAAAAGGAAGATGATAGGGGAGAATAAAACTTTGTCACATGGGTGTGTTATGTGCACTTTTTCCATAAACTTGGTTATTGTTAATGTAACTAACTGAACTCTGAGGCAACCCTTTAATCAAAAAAGTTATTCAGAATTTATTTCTTTTGTTTTCTAGCTGTGGTACTCATTGATAGATTTCTTATGTGTTTATTATCAGAGATATATATATATATATATATGCGTGTGTGTATAACTTCATTTGCCAATGACTCGTGTCATCTGTAATGAAGTTGTGATGGGGCTATATGTTCTGTTGTAGAATTTTTTCTTTTTACACAGGATGTATCTGGGCTTTTGAGAAGCAGATGTCTCTTTCCAGGGAATTTTCTACTGAGAAGGAATTACTTTAGAGAATATTTTTTTTTTTCCATTGTCCCACTAAAATTGCTTTTCTGCAAAAGCTGGATAAAATCTAACAAAAATAAAAGTAAAAAATTCCTCCTTCCAGTTTGCTTACAGTCCTTGGTGCCACTTAAGCTGTGTTATTGTCAATCTGCTGCCAGACCAACAAATGCTGTACTTTGGTCCCTTGAAGCAGGGAGTAGGATGGCACAGGGCCAGACTGTTCTTATCTAGATGATACCCTCTTTGGGGAGTCACACAAAGCACTGACTGAACTCCAACTTTTGACTTCACTTCCGTGTTTAACTGTAGGGTTCCAGGGTCCTGTTTTCTGATCCATTTTCTAGGAATTCCTGCAGGGCAAATTCTCCTTGGTACTGTGGCAGTTAGGAGAGCTGTAGTGGGGCTGACAGTTCTCTGGGGCTGGTGATCTGGTCCTGGTTTTTAATGACTACTGCTAATGATGGTAGATAGCTCTTTAGTTTACATGGCAGCAGTTTATGCTGAACACCCGAGGCCAAGCTCTCATGAAAACAGTTGGGTGTTACAGGAACTTGGACAAATTTTGAACCTTTTTTTTCCCCTCTAAATGAAAGTTTTGACCCAAGTAATCCATCGAGGATTGAACGTAGCTGAGATTCTCAACTCCTCCTCTGGGATGACGTTAGTTTTTGTGGCAGTCATGATAAACTGTGGCATCCCTGATAAACTTGTATTGCTGTGTAGTCTTTTAATAGCAGTAGTATATTTCCCTGTCATCTTCTCCTGCTTCCACTCCTGTCACCTTCTATATAAAAAGGGGATTCTCAGAGAGCTATAGTGCTATCGTTGAGACTTTCATAGACTTGATTTCTTCAGTGGAAATATTTTTGGATGTGGAGCTGTGGATTTAATCACACTACCAGTATGCTTTCTCTGTTTGCTCTTGTAGCAGTGAAGATCTGTGTTTTCTGTCGTTGTTTTGATATCTTCAGTGGAAATCAATAGAAAGATGTAGGAAAAAACAAGCAAAAGTAAAACAAGCTGCGTTTGTGGTTTCTGTAGATGAGATTCTGCTTGTCATCCCTCATTTCCTCTGCTATTTTTTCCCCTCTTAAAATCAACAAGGTTCTACTATTGCTTCCCCCAGTGATCTTTGAAATTGTGAATTCATCTTATGTAGTGTTCAAAAATTCATACATTTTTATCCAAATGTAGAGATGCTATCCAGTTGAGCCTTGCAAAGTTGTCTGGCAAAGATCAGATTTGAATTCGTGCCTAAACAGTGCAAGTGGATTTTAATCCACTTTGGAATTACAAAAGAGGAAGGGAAGATGTTTTCAAATTGAATTGTCTTTCCTATGGTGGAAAATTTGGGGGAAGAAAACAGAAGACCTCAATTACAAGTGTGGAAGCACATAGGTAAATATTTTGTGATATTTCAAATACTGATCTAACTAAATGTTATCAACTTAATTATGAATTTTAAATTTCTAATGTATTCTGCAGGTCTACTAATAATGATGAGGCAAACCAAAGTGACAGTAAGAAAGAAGAGAATTTCAGAGCATGAAGGCTCTGGAAGGATCTCTGTGAACTTGTACGTTTGTTGCAGACAGGTAATGAATGTGCTGTGGAAGAGACATCAGCATATGCAAAAAAACCCCCCCATATTTTTGAAGAATTTAGAACAAATGAGTTTTCTGTACTCTGAGAAGACAAGACCCTCTGTAAACAAAGTAGCTGTTTCCCTAGTGATGAAATCTGGTCATATAAAATGCATATATGGCAGCCAGTAGCCTATGAAAAGTCTGAATGCTTAGTAAATGGTTTTATGAGAACAGCAAGGAACTTATTTGAAAACAGGGCTTTGTTTTTGTATCTGTTCCTTAATGAAGGAAATGCTGATTGTGTAAGCTTAATGAGAATTGCTCACATACATTAATCCCTTCCCAGCTGCAGGAACTGAGAGCAAAAATACACTTCCCTGCTGAGCAGACCCCAATTGAAGTACCTAGCAAGCTGCAGTAGCACTTAAGCAGACCTAATCTGAAATATGGTCTCCTGACAGGCTGTACCCATTCCTGGGAACTCTAGTAGCAAATTGGCCACATAAGAAACGTGTGACGGAAAACTTTGAACTGTTGAATTGGTGAAACATCAGCTGACAGACTTCTGTGTGGTATATATTTCCAAATAGCTCTTCCTGACTTTCACTCAGTGTGCATCCTGATTTGAAAAATGACACTTCAGAGTAGTGTAATTTATGTCTGAAACAGATTTATTTTAGTTTCATTCCCCACCTCTCCAAGTAAGAGCATCCACGTCAAGTAGTCAAAAGTAGCAGTTCCTTAAATTCATGTGTTTCTTTACTCCAAACAGTTTCACTTTTTTGGGCTCAGGTGTAAGTCTGATGTACTTAAATTTTCCACATATCTTTGAGATCTATTTTAGGTCACATATTCAAGCTGTGAAAGAACTGGGAAGCTTGTACTAAAAGTTGAAATGCTTCTTTTTTTCCTCTGTTTTAATGCTTTACTTGTACAGTATGCTTCCCCAACGGGCTGACTGTATTTTACGTTATGTGAGTTAAAACTTCGTGTGAAGTAAAAGATGTGGGCTTTTTAGCTTCCATCTCTTTTAAAATGTATTTCCAAGAGAGTGCTGGAGGCTTTTTGTAACTAATTGCCTGATATCTGAGGTTTGATATTTGACATGTGTATGTAAGATTATATGATGTAATGAAACTTTAAAAAATTAAACTGAGAAAGCATAGTTAAACTTTGAGTAGGTAAAAAGTTTTTACCATTACTTCGATGATATATTAAGTTCTGTTCCACTCGGTGCCACTAACACTCCCGCTGCAATGTAAATCTAAATAAACAGTTATATAAGTGTGGGCATATTTTTACTGCGCTGTGCTCAAGATTGAGTATATAGGGAAACAAAATTACTCCTGAAATTTCAGAATTTCAGATTCCAGTGCATTAAAGCTGTGTTTGTCTGTCCAGGAATACGATACGTGGAGTTTCCTTTAAGCTTCAAGTGTGAAGTGCCTTTTAGACTGCTAGCATTTTCCAGAAGTGTTACAGTGTTCCCTGCAGTTGTTCCCATTTGCTTCTCCAGATGATTTCTTGATGCTTTCTAAAAATTAATTTCTTAATATGAGAGCACTTTTTTTCCCCAGCACAGTGTTGCTTTGGAGGAATTGCAAAAAGTCAGAAAGAGCTCCCAGGCAACTCAATGCTATTGAACCAGCTTCCAGGGTTGTTTTATGGCAGAGTGCCAGCAGACCTGCTTGCCTGCATTTGTCAGAGGAGAAGCCTTGTTCATTTTTATTCTTAATCATAAAAATATCCTGTTTCAGGATTCTTTTTAGGTCGATACCCCTTTCTTCAACATGTTGAAGAAAATGGTGAGGCATTAGAACGGGAGTAACTGATGTTGGTGCACTTCAGGTTCTCATGAACACTGCTTGCTTATGTAGCATTTCCCT
>NW_010312811.1:25217-32415 GCF_000700745.2 Antrostomus carolinensis
ACAGCTCACACTCACTTTGCCACCTGTGCAAGTGTCTTGTTGCCTCGCCGTGGGCTTCAGGACTTCTGAAGAAATCACATAGTGGGTTTTGAAGAAGTTTCTCTGAAGCAGCACTAGTTTGAGCTCATTCTGAGTACTGCTGTGAGCAGCTTCCACTTTTAATGTGGCACCACTTATGCCCTAAACTTCTTGGGTTAATGTTTTGAGGCGGGCAGTAAGTATCGTTAGCACCTACAATCAAGTGATCTTAAGTTAAGCCAATTCAGTTGTCATTTATCTGCCTCATTTGTGCTGTTGTGTCTTTTGTGTATAGAAGCTGATTTGTGATCTCTGCTGCCAGATGAATCAAGGAACCTGCAGTTCACAGGTTTCAGTGGTTAGGTTTAGAATAATCTTCTAGGAAGACAGAAGTCTAGATTGTGATGTAAGCCCTGAAGTACAAGGTTTTATATCCATTGTGACACCTACTAGTATCGTTTTATCTGCATATTCTCATAATAAGTGTAAATATATTTTCTGTCTTTGTCTTTCTAGATAGATGCTTCCCTGACAGCATAAGAGAAGGACTACCACAGTCTAATTTTGCACTGCATGAGGAGGATTTATTTTATATCTGTTTGGAATTTCCTGGTTTTATAAATATCTAATCTTTGTGTTATGCAACAGGTAGAACAAAATACCTTGTCTTCCACTTCTTGATATCTCCTCAGAGCTTGAGGCCTAGAATGTAGAGTACTTCTTTTTTTTTTTTTTTCAATTAGAAACTTCCCTGGGCAGTCTATTTTCCAAGTTTGTTTTCCTTGAATGGCCGGGATGCTGTGCCTGTAGTATTGCAAGTCGTTACAGTCATTATAAACCAATATTTTCTTATAAGATTATTAAAAAACACGATGACTATATTACTACTGATAATCAGAAACCTCCTTCTCATAATAATATATTATTATTCACAGGATGCTTTATCTAGGGAGGAAAAAAAATCCCATCACACTTTTATTTAGCATCTCTGTGATTCATTCATTAGGGGGCACTGCACGACTGTAGAAGAATCACTGGGATTTGCAGAGTAACCTGGATATGTTTCCAGTGATACCATTTCCCTTTCTATAACCTCCTCTTCCAAACTGCCTGGAGTCAATGTAAGATGAAAGCCATCGCTGAAGTTTAAGCTCAGTTCTAAGACTCTTTTTTGGTAGCAGTTTTGGTAATTATACAATGCTAGAATATAAACTTTCAAAATCTTTTCCTGTGTGCAGACCAGTATCTTCATAGTGGTTCACAGCCCTCTCTGATTTGCCGTTTGTGTTGGTCTTACACTCAAGACAGCGCATATTTCAACACACTACTCGCTAAATGTTAAACCTGCAGCGTAATTACACTCACTGGACTTTGATTTTGTTTGTATATACAGTTGGAAATATGGATTACTTCCAATAGATCCTGATGGGGATGTGTTAGTCTTAAGCAATTGCTTTCTCTCCAGCACTGTGTGTAAACATGTATTTTGCTCTTAGACATGGACTTTTCTGTGATGAATACCAACATTTTTGCAACTGGTCAGGAATTGGTATAAAAAGCAATCTGTAAACTCAACACAGGAGCAGAATGCTTTGCAGCAACCAATGTTAATCTGTACCAGTATGTTTCTGAAGAGAATGTACAGGGAGTAATTTTTTTTTGCAGGTATTTGAATTGATAAGGTGCTACACTGAGAAAATTCCTGATTACTTTATAGGGGTTCATTTTTCTCTTTGTTTGGTTTAGCACTCCCCTTGTACACATTAACCTACATTTGCACAGATTTCTTTTGAGGTTTTTCCAAATTTCAAAACCTTTCTTCTTTAGGGGTATGGGCCATTTTTGTTCTGTTTTAGTCTGTCTTCTGTGGTACCCCTACAAGCAAATGGCAAAATATTGTAGGATCTAATAAGGCTTGTTTTTCAAGGAGACCAGGCTGAAACAGTCTTGTCCACTGTTGAAGTGTAGCTGTCCAGAAATGATAGGAAGTCCAGACAGACTCTTTTGATGGAAGTTGGCAAAGAGGCAGCGCGCAAGGACTTCTGCCAGCAGTGCTGCTCCTCCCTCATTTGTCTGAAGTCCTGTCTGAATGTAGGTGAACTGCACAACTGAAGCATAGGGAAGATGAAACCTCTGTGTTAAATCTAGAGAGCAGAGGAATATGAGGAGGGGGTAGTCTGTTCCTTCTTGGAGTGCTGTGTTCTTCCTGAGACCTTTTGAGAAGCAATGCCTGTTGTGGTGCATTGTCAACCCTATTTCAGACGTTGTCCCATGAGTAGGCACTCATGCCTAATGCTGCTTAGGTCAAGAGTGTGACAGATTATGCTACATGAACCAAAGCTGCCTAGAAATAAACCTTGTGGTCACCCTTATGGCTGAAAACACAAATAAAGTAGTCTTTGGCATTGACAGCTCTTGCACTGAATAATTAACTCTGGTCAGGGAAAAAATTAATGCTCTTCTGTGACCCATTCAAATGTCAAACTTCAATATGTTGTATTCAGTTGGATTTGAGAGGACAATACTTAACATTTCACACTGGAAGCAAACAATGTGATTGTACTGTTTCCAAGGGGGTGTGTGTTATTCTGGTCCATGCCAACCTGTCACTTCACTTTTACCACCTCTGTCAAAACAAATCTTTCAGTTGTGTGGATCCAGTTCTTGATGTGTAATAGTCTGAAACGCTTGTCTTTTAATAATCCTGTCAATAATGGTTCTCTCAGTTTTATGTGTAAACCACAGCTGTATCATTTTTTTCACTGACTATAGTGTGAAATATTTTAATGCTTAAGTGAAGATTTAAGACAAAAATCTTAAACATCTTAGGATAAAAACATGGCAGATTGTGTTTTATAAAACTGTCACAGTGATAGTTAGGCGCAAATACTAGTATTAACCTTTCACATCCAGTTTTAGTTTATAACTTTATTATATTTTTGTCCTTTAAAAAAAAAGAAGTTGAGTTAGTGTGTGAAGGTGTTAATGTAGCTGTGTGCTCCAGTGGACACTCATGTACCATGATTTTGCAAGACCAACCATATTCTGGGCTGCATCACCAGCAGCGTGGCCAGCAAGTCCAGGGGGAGGATTCTCCTCCTCTACTCGGCTCTGCTGAGACCCCACCTGCAGTACTGCCTCCAGGTCTGGGGCCCCCAACATCAGAAGGACATGGACCTACTTGAGCCAGTCCAGAGGAGGCCACAGAAATGATCAGAGGGATGGAGCAGCTCTGCTGTGAGGACAGGCTGAGGGAGTTGGGGTTGTTCAGCCTGGAGAAGAGAAGGCTCCAGGGAGACCTTATTGCAGCCTTCAATACTTGAAGGGGACCTATAAGAAAGATGGGGACAGACTTTTTAGCAGGGCCTGTAGTGATTGGACAAGGGGAAATGGTTTTAAACTAAAAGATGGGAGATTCAGACTAGATGCAAAGAAGAAATTTTTCAGTCTGAGGGTGGTGAAACCCTGGCCCAGGTTGCCCAGAGAGGTGGTAGAAGCCCCATCCCTGGAAACATTCAAGGTCAGGTTGGACGGGGCTGTGAGCAACCTGATGTGGTTGAAGATGTCCCTGCTCACTGCAGGGGGTTGAACTAGATGCCCTTGAAAGGTCCCTTCCAACCCAAACCAGTCTGTGATTCTATAAGCTGACCATGGTTAGATACATGATGACCAGCCAAGCAACCTCTCCACAGAGGAAGAACACTTACTTCTCCCTACCAGCCGTCTGGTTATTGTTTTCCACCTGTGATTTTTGCATGAGAAAAAATGTCAATCCTGCTGGACAATAAACTGAACTCAAGCCAGCAGAACACCCTTGCGGCACCAAGGCCTGTACTGGCAAGTGTGTAGCCATCAGGTTGAGGGAAGCGGCAGTGCCTACCTGTTCAGTGCCAGCAAGGCTGCATCAGGAGAAGCATATACAGCTTGTCCTTCCTGTTGATGCACTGAAACAAGACCACTGGAAGGGCTTGTCAAGATAACATGAAGAATGGAGCATGTGATGGAGGAGAAGCTGGGGGAGTGGGTTTATTTGTTCTAGAGAAATAGAGACTAAGCAGGGGAAACCTTCTTGCTGTCTTTGACTGTGTGATGGGGTGGGAAAGACAGAGAAATACTTCTCACCCCTGCATACTGCTTCAACATATTCCACTATGAAAAGTCAATAAGGGAAATCCTGATAAACTATTAGGGAAAAAAAAAAATCACTGAGAGATTTCAGATGTTGGAACCGATTATCCAGAAAGCTTTTGGCCTCTCCATACAGAGAACAATTCAAAACTCAACATGACCCTAGGCAACCTGATCTATGTCAGACTGCAATTGATGGAGGTTGTATAAAATAATCTCAAAGATCCCTTCCAACGTGAACTACTGATTAGACTTGTTGGTGAGGGGAGAGCCCTTGTAATCTTCTATTTGTAATTGCGATGGAGTTTGGCTTAGTTTTTGGTCTAGCTTGCCTGTTCCAGGAGTGTTTATGCTTACGACAAAGACAGACATGAAGGTGCTGCTGGAGCGTGTCCAAAGAAGGGCAGCAAAGCTGGTGAAACTGGAGCCCAAGTCTGATGAGGGGCGGCTGAGGGAACTGGGGTTGTTGAGCCTGGAGAAAAGGAGGCTGAGGGGAGACCTTCTCCCTCTCTACAGCTACCTGAAAGGAGGGTGTAGAGAGGTGGGAATTGATTTATTCTCCCCAGTAACAAGCGATAGGACAAGAGGAAATGACCTCAAGTTGTACCAAAGGAGGGTTAGATTAGAAATTGGGAAAAATTTCTTCACCAAAAGGGTTGTCAAGCATTGGAACAGGCTGCCCAGGGCCGTGGTGGAGTCATCATGCCTGGAGGCATTAAAAAGACGGGTAGATGTGGTGCTTAGGGACATGGTTTAGTGGTGGAGCTGGCAGTGTTAGGTTTTTGTTTGGACTTGATGATCTCAAAGGTCTTTTCCAACCGAAACAATTCTATACTGTTACAAATGTACAGACATCTCGCAGGTGTGATCTTGTGCTGTAAAATGACCCGTATGGGGATCTCCTTTCTCGCTTGTTCCTCTTAAGGTTTAACAGCTCCACTTAGGTGGTGTTGTTAAGGTGAAGGTTTAACACTTCTGGTTTTGGAGATATAAGGTCAATCAAACTAGTTTTGAGGTAAATAGCGTGTGCCGGACGGAGTGCATCTGTATCTGGGGTACTAGTGACTGTTGCTCTCGTTTTACTGAGATTCAGCTCTTAGCAGACAGTTCTCTCTCTCACCTGTGTCAGTAATGAACCTGGTTATTTAATTAACGTTACTAACAAGCAGGAACATGCAAAATCAGCAGATGGTTGGATTTCTTCTTCCTAGGTCAGACTCCTAGATTTATGAATACCAAAACGATTGTAACGCTTTTTGTATTTGACTTTCAATGTTCACAGCAATTGGAAGAAAAAAGTGAGGATGAAGAGGATAAAGAGTGCTTAAAGCAAGCAATAACTGCCCTGCTAAATCTTCAAAGCAGCATGGAACGGATATGCTCCAAAAGTCTTGCAAAACGAAGGCTTAGGTAAACATGTTTCCATTTTTCCTGCTTTCTGCTCTTAATGCTTTGCTATAAATCCAGGGCTCCCAGTTTCCTCTTTTAGTAAACAATGAACAAAATAGTTTGTGACAAGCCTGCTTTTTCAGAGGAAGTGACATCAAAGCCAAGATAATTTGTTATTGTTTTAAAACCGTTCTAATTTCTATGTGTCCTTGCATACTGGTAGTTGAGACGTTCTGAGAATTCACTGGTAAGTAGAAAGTTATGGCATTTGTGAGTTAATTCTGCTCAGATAGTAAATATCCACCTAAAAATATTGTAAAAGTGCATTTCTGTGTGATTAGAAGGGAGTGTTCTTGAATTTGAAATTACTTTATCTGAAGAGCTTTGTGTGCAATGGCTAGTTAAAGTTACCACTGGATAACAGAAATAGATGCATAGATAACTAGTACTTGTTATAGATGCAGTTATTTTAACATGTGAAAACTTTGCTTTTGCTCTTAAAATTGTTTCCATATTTTTTTTGCCGAACAAGTTCTGTGTTGCAAAGTGTAATTTTTAGGCTTGTGGACACGAATGCATTTAACAAGTTATTTTCTCTGAATGTGCTTCTTTCAAACTGATGCAGTTTCGAATTGTTTGTCAGCTATGGAAATGAGTGTTTTGTTGGGCTCAGCAGCACTAATAACTTGCCTACTTCTGGTTGCCTGTGTTTAGGTAAAACATTTATTGTGTAGAAGATAAGTAGAAAAGTTATCAGATGAGGTACTTGAGAGAAACATTAGTCAAGGCTTGCAATGGAGCTGATACCGAGTGCTGAAATTGCATTCTCAGTGGAATTCTCACCCCTCAGAAAGATGATCTTGTGTTTTTGCTGTTAGTGGTGGTTGTGGTTTTTAAATACACGTATACTAACAGGCTGCCTTTCTCCCATGCTTCACTGAAGTGAGTCTGCATGCCGATTCTATACTCAGCAGATGAAGGGGAAACAGCTAGCAATTAAGAAAATGAATGAAATCCAGAAAAATATTGATGGTTGGGAGGGTAAGGACATTGGACAATGCTGTAACGAGTTCATCATGGAAGGAACACTCACGCGCGTAGGAGCAAAGCACGAGAGACACATATTTCTATTTGATGGCTTGATGATTTGCTGTAAGTCAAATCACGGCCAGCCAAGACTTCCTGGTGCTAGCAATGCAGAATATCGTCTAAAAGAAAAGTTCTTCATGCGAAAGGTACAAATCAACGACAAAGACGACACTAATGAGTACAGACATGCTTTTGAAATCATCTTAAAAGATGAGAACAGTGTTATTTTTGCTGCTAAATCAGCTGAAGAGAAAAACAACTGGATGGCAGCATTGATATCTTTGCAATATAGAAGCACACTGGAAAGGATGTTGGATGTAACAATGTTGCAGGAAGAAAAAGAAGAGCAGATGAGATTTCCAAATCCTGAGCTTTATAGATTTGCAGAACCCGACTCTGAAGAGAATATTGTGTTTGAAGAAAACATGCAGCCTAAATCTGGAATCCCCATCATCAAGGCAGGAACTGTTGTCAAGCTCATTGAGAGGCTGACTTACCACATGTATGCAGGTGAGGCGTTTCATTTATTATGATATAGCCAAAACTCAAGGTCATGACTGGTTTATGCTGCTCT